>NC_080049.1:25801511-26009011 GCF_026212465.1 Amaranthus tricolor
ATATATATATATATTTATATAATGATAGAATTAACTACCCATGATTTCATGATTTTTTCAATTTCTGATTTTTAGGAAATAAAATAGAAAATTAATTTTAGGCTATAATTTTTAAAAATAACCACCAAATTTCAATTAAATCAAGCTAAATTTCAGCCGTTTATATTAATGCCCAAGAAAATAGCTATTGATACAAACTGTTTTGAAAAAATTCAAGTCCAACCGCAAATTAATGCTGAAATCAATTCAGCCACTAATTGGGCTCCAATTTTCGGCTTCTATTGCTGGCTTCTATTGAAGCTTTTGGGCTCCAATTTTTGGCCCACTTTAACACTATTTTTGTAGTAGGCCCTAAGGGGCGGTGTTGGGGAGCTCCTATTGTAGGCATGTTGCCCATAAGATGGAGCTTGCCTGAGGCTTGTGATGCATGTGGAGCATTATGAGTTGTTATACTTGGTGAGAAGTATGTGATGGGTCTTGGTTAGAGACTTGTCAGAAAGAGTCTAGGTTGAAGACTTATCGGATGTACGGCTTATGCATGAGCTTTGCGTCGGGTTTTGGCTTGAGATATGTTCACTATGTGTTGATGAGATCGTTTGCTGAATACGAGTTTTCGTCAAGGTGGAGATTGTTGATTAATGGTGACTCAAACTAGCAAGCACCATTGAAGAATATGAGTATGGGTCAAAGAGGAGGTCCGCGGGGCGCGGAGAAGCTGCTGCCTCAGTTCGCGGGGCGCAGAGTGCGTTCTGTCTCCATTTCGCGGCTCGCGTAGTTGTACACGGCTCGCGAAATGACGGTTTCTTTTCACGGGAGGTGTCTTTTGGGACGGTTACTATGTGTTTATTATGTAATAACTTTTTTTTATTGGGCATTAGTATATGAACTCCCATTTTAGGATTACTAAGTGCGATTAATTTGTTAGTGTGCTTGAGATTCATCTTGTAAGTTCTTTGCGATCATAGTGAAAATATTTGATCTCGGTGCCGGTGGACGTAGCTATCACATTGATAGTAAACCACGTTAAATCTCTTGTGTCATTTTCTTATTGTTTGCATTGAATTTCTTATTGTTCATCGAACTTGCTTCCGCTGTCGCTCGACACTTAAAAAAAGTTACTTTTTTAAAAAAATTTTTTTATGGTTGCTTCTTTAATTTATCTATGTGGGTTTAGTAAATAAATCTTTTATGCATGATGTGCAAAAATCGCAATGGAGATTGTCTAGGGATAGGTTTTTGGTAAGAGAGGTTAAACTAAGCTACTAACTCATGTATTTGAGACTCGCTCAAAGGCAGGTTTAGATTTTCAGCTTTGTTTAAAAAGATAGAAAATTTAATAAAAAGAGATTTTCCTTTCTGTTGTTGTGCCATCACAATTTTTCCTTGAGGATCGTGATCACCAATTTTGTAGTGGATTCCATTTTTTTCCCCAACAATTGAACATTTTGGGCTTTCCTTCAAAAATGACTTGCATAACTTTTGGATGTGGGCTTTTTTAGTATCTCCCATATCATTGTACGATTATTGATTTTCATGTAATTGGTATTTAGTTCTGTTGAAGGAATATTGTGACTTGAGTGTACAATCAAGTCTATGTATTAGTGTTTGTGCATAGAGAAGGAATCCTATGGATGAATTAAGATGGGTGATTAAGTAGGACTTAATGTGTGGGTTGATGATGGTGTTTTAAGTGTTGGTGATCGATGCATTAAGTTATGGGTATTGATGGAGACTTAACTATGGTTGTTAAATGGAGCATGATGAATGAGAGTTAATGAGGAAATGAAATATTTTTTGATTCTATTCGAGGTACCTTGTTCGAGGCACTCAATGAAGAAGCCTTGCCTGGTTCGAGCATTAATATCAGTAGCATCAGGTGTGCTGTGCTCAGACGAGCACCAAAATGGCTCGAATGAGCACTCTGAAGTTAGGCCTGCTAGAACGAGCACTTTTGTGGCTCGAACAAGCAAGTTTGGCTGGCTCACTTTGGATTCTGTTTTTCGTCTCTTGAACTTTTTGAAGCTGGTCATTATGTAAGTAATCTTAGCTTTAAGTGTGGAGTCTCATTTAATGTAATTACCCTCTATAAATAGGGAGCTCATATGCTCATCAAAACACATCAAAAACAACCCCTAAGCCTCAACACATACACTAGTGGAAATAAAAAGGGCATTATTTGCTATGGTTAACCCCTAACCGCAGCAAATAAGTGAGAGTATTTGCTGCAGTCAACCCCAAAACCGCAGCAAATAAGTAAGATTATTTGCTGCGATTTTGGGGTTGACCGCAGCAAATACTCTCACTTATTTGCTGCGGTTGAGGGTTGACGGCAACAAATAGTTAGTATTTTTTTTTCTTTTTTCGTTTAATACAAATATTAATCCAATAATAATGCACAATGTAATATACAATGATTAATCCAATAATCCAATGATAATCACAAATAATCACCAATAATCTCTTTGTAATAATAAACTATCGATCATATATATAATATAATATTATGTACGTACATATATATAATATACATTAAAGTCCTAAAAACTCTATTTATAATTACAATTTATCAAGGACAAAATTAGAAAGATATGCGGCAATCTTGTCTTTTAATTCGCGCATCTCTCCATTTCTCAGAGGGCGCGTTTCCCTCGGAATGTCGGATAAAACCTATAATATAATATAAAATTAAAAGATTAATAAACATTAGATTTTACCAATAATAATTAATATTATAGTAAATATATATTATAATATAATTTAAGAACATAACAAATACTTACGACATCTATATTTTCGACTCCAACCTCCTTCACGGATTTAATAATATCGTCCATGTATTTCAACGTGTAGTAGCCGCAATCAACGGAATTAGAAGGTTGTTGAAAGCACTAAGAGAAAATACATGTTAGTGCCAAAAAAGCTTTAAAACGCATAAAATCGCAACTAAATTAACACGTAATATCTAACATATGACTATGAATTTCAATTCTAACCACTTCAACACAATAATATATACCAAATAGTGTTGTGTGCCAAGTTTCGTGCAAAACAAACCAAGTTTGAGCTACTTTATGCGCAAAAGTGCCAAAAACGCTTAAAAACCCTTAAAATCGCAACTTAACACATAATTTCTAGCATATGACAATGATTTTCAATTCTAACCACTTCAAAACAATAATATATACCAAATAATGTTGTGTGCCAAGTTTCGTGCAAATCAAACCAAGTTTGAACTACTTTATGCGCAAAAGTGCCAAAAACGCTTAAAAACCCATAAAATCGCAACTTAACACGTAATTTCTAGCATTTGACTATAATTTTAAATTCTAACCACTTCAACACAATAATATATACCAAATAGTAATGTGTGCCAAGTTTTTAGCAAAACAAACCAAGTTTGAGCTACTTTATGCGCAAAAGTGCCAAAAACGCTTTAAAACCCTTAAAATCGCAACTTAACACGTAATTTCTAGCATATGACTATGATTTTCAATTCTAACCATTTCAACCCAATAATATATACCAAATAGTGTTGTGTGCCAAGTTTCGTGCAAAACAAACCAAGTTTGAACTAACAATACCAAACCAAGAAACAACAAAGAGGGCAGTTAAGGACAGCAGCCTACTTGCTGACTAGCCTACCTTGCCGCGTGGTCTGAGCCTTAACCAAGGATACTTGGAGCCAAACAACCATGGAAACGTGATCTTTTTACATGGACCAATCCATCAAAGCCCAAGAACCATGAATGTGGTGCACACAGCTCACTAGGATTAATTAATTCAAAACAAAATTAGTGTGATTAATTAATTCAAAACAAAATTAATACACAACTTTTAAACATATATACTTATTTATAACAAACATATTTAACCCTAAAAATATATACTTTGAATAACTAACATTGTATAACCTTAGAAATATAACATTCAAAATATAAATAATAAAATTAAATCATTTAACCTTAGAAATATAAGTATTCTAATTCTAATAATTAAAGACAAGTATAACAACAAATCACATTTTTAACAAAATATGCGAATAATTAACAAACTATACAAACCACATTCACAAATAATTACTAAATATGCAAATAATTAATTAACAAACCACATTTTTAACTAAATTACTAAATTACAAGTGAAACAATAAAAATATAAACTTGCAAATTTACAAAACAAATAGAAATTACCATGATTTCGTGGGTTGTGTAATAATCTACAAAGAAAAAAAAATTAGCACTAATTTCCGTATGTATTGACCTTGCAAACCACATTAAAAAGAGAAATATAATAATACCTTAATTCGTATGCAATAATTTTTAAAGCAGTATTAGATGAACAAGACCTTTAAGTTTTGAAGGTTTTTCGTATGCAGTAGATTAACAAACCACATTTTAAAGGTTTTTCGTATGTATTGAAATTAAAAAGAGAAATAATACCTTAATTCGTGAGTTTTGAAGATGAACAAGACCAAATGCCTTTGGTTTCAAACGGTTTTGAAGAATGATGATGAACAAGAACAATAGAAGAATAGTAGGGGGTTTATGAAAATTCGAAGTTTGAAGTTTGATGATGAACAAGAACAGTAGAACTTTGAAGTTTGAAGTCTGGACGGAGAAGAAAACCGTTGTGTTTGTGCGTGTACTGTGGTCGTTTGTGGTATAATGAAACAGAAGGGTTTCTCATGAAAATATACATTAAAATTTAGAAGGCGCCATTTTATTCGTGGATTATTTGCTGCAGTCATAGAACCGCAGCATTTGATTTCTTCGTGTACTATTTGCTGCGGGCAAAGCACCAACCGCAGCATTTGAGTGTCTTATTTGCTGCCGCAGCATTTGAGTGTCTTCAATGCTTATTTGCTGCGGTCTATGAAGAAACCGCAGCATTTAATAGGTTTTTTTTTTTCTCTAAATTCTTTTTCCTATTTATTGCTGCGTATATAAAAAAAACCGCAGCAAATGACACGCAGCAGATACATTTTTTTTCCATTAGTGATAGCCTTTGAATCTCTTACTCTCAATTGTAATACTTCATTGCAACAATTATTATACTCCATTATTATAGTATAAACAAGATACTACATACCTTGAAGGACGTAAATACTTGTGTCATTTGTTTGCATTTTATTTCCTTTAAACATTGTCATTTTCATTGAAATTCATATTAGTTCATCAAGATACTTTCATATCTTCGATCTTGATGATATTAGAGTTTGAGTTTTGAACTTAGACTCTAATCTAGCTGTCATTTCAAGTTCTTGGCTGAAATCTATGGAGTTATGTTTAAAACATTGAAATGTTGGTAATATGATGTATTATGTCACTTTGAGAAGATTGCTTGGGGTTTGAGGGAAAATGGAAGTTGTTAATATCTTATTCTGAAACACTTCCAGTGTTTTGTGAATCAAGAATTATAGAATACCTCTCCCCAAGAAATTTCCAATTTAACAGAGGAAGAAAAGGTGCTTCTTATGAATTGATTATGTTAGGGTGAGCGATGTTTTTCTTCTATGTACATTGATGATTTAACTTTTCTCTAAGCCTACTTATTTGACATTACAATTATTATAAGGATAAGCAGCCAATCGAGCAGCTTTTTTCGTAATTTATAATGAAGAGACATGTGACTTTGTCGAACAGCAATAGTCCTAAATTTGTCATAAAGGAGCCATGGTCATCTTTCTACATGCTATTCAGGATGGTGAGGGGAATGTGGATGCTGAATGCTCTGTAGAGCCCATTATGAGTGACACTGCATCGCTTCCTGAAGTTAATGATAATGAAGTTTCTAGTTTCCTACTGGGACATTGCTTGAGAATTGTGCCTCACGATAAGAATACTGGAGCCTTCTTTATTGTCGTCTTTCACAAACGTTCTCGTTTTCCTGGTAGATCTGAATATCAGACTCGCAGTTATCTTGCTCTGAATGTTGCATTTGTGTGAGCTAGCTTGACTATCTACCATGGTAATCAAAACTTTAACCTGGCCAAAAAGTAGTTTCTAACCCTGGCCAGACTTGAGCACTTGTTGAATCTAAAATTCAAGCAAAAACTGTGGTTCAACTGAACAATTGCTTCATAAAGAGGAAGAATGTGCTGAAGCAAGCAATTTAGACGATATTTCGGAAGCAAAATTGTGTGAAGTAATTTCAATAGAGGATAAAGAAACACATGCTGGTTCTTTGGACAATGAGCTTAGTAATACAGTGTAAGATGAAGGATCAGAAGATCAATAAGAGCTGGAAGTAAAAGAAAGTGATTCAAAAAAGTTAAGGTGAAGAGGAAGCTACAGAACCAAGGCAAATGGGAAAAATAAGATTTTTTACAAGTAGTCAGTTATATTTGGGGACTCTAAACTTCCTAAATGTTTTGGTTAGCATTTGAATTTTTATTAATACCCTCGGGGTGTATCGTTCTTCAGCTAAGCTGATCGAAAGTGAGTTGAGCTTTAGGGAAGTCAGTTCAGATAGAAGTCACTGAGTCGATTTTTTCTACGATTGCGTTAACCAGGCGACTAAACATTTAAATTTTTACCAAGGTATTTTCTATTTTTGAAGAGTTATTTTATTATGGAATTTTCTTTTATGAATCACAGAAAAGGCAGACTTCAAAGGATCGGTCATCCACAGCATCTAGACATCGTATATTATCTGAAGGGTTGCCCCTACTGTTCCTATACATAACCAAGCAAATTGTTCTTGCGCCCCTTGTTGATTTTAAGCAGCTCTTACAATACAAATCGATCAAACCTTGACTGTGATGTAGTGTTGTAGGTTTAAAAAAAATGTTTGTTTGATGTACTCTCATTATGATCACTTGTTACGTATTGCGGATAGAAGCTTTGGTTTTGTCTTTCATGTCGTTGCTTGCAGCTGATTGCGTATCATCCGTTCTTAGCCAAAATGTTTCATCCACAATAGCAATTTGCTGTTGGAAGGGGAGATCGAATTTAAATGTGATGGTGACATCACTCGACTGTCAAGATCTGCTTCAAAGACTTGATATAAGCGCATGCAAACTGGTAATATAGCTCAGACAACTGAACCCCAAAACGGGGAAGCGAACGGAGGAGCTTCTAGCCTGAGGTACACTGACATGAAGGCAGAAGGTTAGAATCTCGTTAATATGAAGGAAGAAACGACTATTGACATGTAGGTAACTGATAGGTCGTTTTACTACCAAAAATAATTCCTAATTCACCTAACTAGTATAGTTGGGAAAGTAGGGTCGAACCACTGTGGAAGGACAAATAAAGTCACAATTTGAACCAAGTTCACTATTGCTAACGATCAAATGTTGGATTTTTGTTTATCTAAGTAGAACGCAAAAAACACGAGATGAATAAAATTCAATAATTAAAAACCTAGGGCTAAAAGGATTCACTATGCATCGATCATGATTCATGAACAACAATTGGGATAGGAATGAATATAGGCGAAGGAAGATGTTGCTCTCGCAAACAAATTCGACAATCAAACAATAAAACAAGCTATCGCGATTAAAGCTTAATTGTTCAAAGAAGGAAATCGTTCACTCAAACTCGCAACTCTCGTTTATAGAATTGAGCGAATAAAACTTGCAAATCGGCCAAACATGCAATCAATCTAAAACCCATCAATTGAATCGCCTAGACAAACCAAATTTAAATCCTAAAATCAAACAAGAATCATGACCTTTTGCATAGTTTCACCAAGCCCTAGAAATAAAACTACTCACTAAGCATATTAAAACTAACAAGAGATTCAACAATGAAATCCATGGAGAAAATCAAATTCAAATTAAATGTAGAAACAAACATTCAAAGATAACAACGATAAACAAGAACAAGAAATTAGAATTGAAACTAATACCTTCAATATAATTAAGATTACAATATCGAAATGTTGATTAACAATCCCTCAAACCAAGTAATATGAGAAATCCCTTCAATACCAAGCCCTCAAAAACAGAGAAAAAAAAAAACTTAACAAAAACTGGAAATTCCCCTCAAAAGCTATTTATATCCTCCTCCAAAGAGATCGGAGGATACGGAAGTTACAAAAAAAAATAACTGCTTGACCAGGCCGGGTATGTGGAAACCCGGGCGGGTACGAGGCATAACTAAATCTCAAAGATCAAAAAGTTTCTAAGTTCAGGAGTAAACCCGGCCGGGTATGTGGAAACCCGCCCGGGTATGAGAGGCTCACCCGGCCGGGTCCGTGTGGCAACTTTTTCCTCCAAATAGCGTCTTCAAATTCTTCTAAGTATCAAGTGCAAACCCGGCCTGGTATGTGGAAACCCACCCGGGTATGAGAGGCTCACCCGGCCGGGTATGAGGAAACCCACCCGGGTATGAGACCTGGTCAGCACAAAAATGACCTTTGAGTAGCTTATGACCTTCCAACTTGCAAATCTCGCTCCAAGAGTCGATTCCTAGTATAATTAGAGCTTTGTACCTACAAAATAGATAAGAAACAAACACTCCAACCAAGCATAAAAACCAATAGAAAATTGAGCAAAATACGCGAGAAATGCTATGAAAATACAATGGGGGCATGGTAGAAAATAATATATAAAATACACACATCAAACTCCCCCGAGCCGAACCTTTGCTTGTCCTCAAGCAAACAAGACAAGGTTCTAAGAATAAAAGTATGCTTCACCCTATAAAATCAACATCGCAAAACACTCGTGATCACATCCTCTCAATCAAAGCATTCAAATAGTTCAATACCAATCCAAGAGTAAAATATCATACAAGCGAATTCAAGCCTTATCACTAAAGAATAACGAGAAATCAAGGAAAGAGCTCTCACGGGTGACACTCCTCTATCTGTGGCGAGTATAAAATGTACTCGATCGCTCTCCGCCCACAAATATGCAAAAGATGTGCATATGAATGAATTTTTGTAGCCTAAAATGCTAATAAGGCACCCTCCCATCTGAACAACACTCATGTGTTTAAAAGGGAAATAATATCACTCGACCTATAGAAGTCGACTCGAAATGCATCACATACTCTTAAATCTTGGCAAGATATTAAATCGAGGAAGCACATATAACTGCGTGATTGTCAAGAAGGTCTTTATTAAGCTTGTAATGGGGTTTTGGTCAAAGGTAGGATTCAATTTGAAAATATGCGAGCTGAAAGTCTATTTTGGGGGAGCATAATCTAAAAAGTAACGTAGCCTAAAGATGAGGCTAAAACAACTCCAAATAACTTCAACTCATAACTACCGAACCAACCCAACAAATGGAAAGCACCGTCATATCATCATCAAAACGATAAGAGATTCACAACTTGCAAAGGCGAAAATGTACAATAATATAAAAGATATGAGACAAATTTTTCCTCTTTTTTTTTTTTTCTTTTTTTTTTTTTAGAATTGAAACTACATAAATATGAATAATGAAAAGATGGTAACATATGACAAACCAAGAGGGTTTTTTTCTCCTCTCTTCTTTTTTTTTTTTTTTTTTGATATTGAAACTACATAAATATGAATAATGAAAAGATGGTAACATATGACAAACCAAGAGGGTTTTTTTTCTCCTCTTTTTTTATTTTTTATTTTTTTTTTATTTATTTTTTTTTTTGAATGAATATGAACAATGAAGAAGATGATGATATATGACAAACTAGATAAGCACACTCCAACAATGAGGAAATAATCAACCTAACTTAAGTACCCCATGCACGTAAATGTGAGCCAAATGACAGAATATATACCGCCACTAACTAACCAATTGCTCCCCCAAGCTAGACTTGGGTTGATCAAATAGGGTTAAAAGGTTTATAATGCGGTTAGTTATGAAAGAAAATGTAGGGCTTAAAATAAAGGATCAAATGGAAAATAAAATAAAGGATCAAATGGCAAATCATGACTTTGAAAACAATTTTGCACGGCTTCTAGCAAGTGAGGGCCTTCTATCATACTCATCATGCAATTACATAGCTAACAAGACCAGTACCAAGCCAAAATGGAGATCAGTGATACACCAGGAACTAATCGCTCAAGAAGAAAATAGTGAGATAGAAATCAAAGTCCAAATCCTTATAAGGTAAACTCTTCCTTGTTCCAAACAATAGATAATAATGCTCAAAAACACAAGTTTCAATAATACTAAGGAATCGGAAAAAGAATCCAAAAGTCTACAATGACCAGTCTCAGCAATCACAAGTGTTAAAAATTTCAACCATAGGGCACAGGGAAACATACTTTGTCAAAGAGATCCAAAGGGGCATCGAGGGAGAAAGAAAAACATTACGACTAAGAATGCAATACAATATTTTTGGTCACATGTAAACTCCCACTCCTAATGAGTGGTACAAACCATGCAACAATCCTAAGAAAGCAATAAAAACACTTAAAGCTAAATTATGAAAAGAGTTGGGAAGATCTCACCAATTAACTTCCTAATGCAAGCTGAAGTACAGAAGATCATCGCGTTGTCCAAAGTATGACTTGCAAAAAAACCTGCAAAAGGAGAGAAACAACGAACTCCAACCAAAACAACTACATTAAAAGCAGTAGAATATATACAAGAGAGTAAGCCAAAGCAACGATCAAGACAATCAAGACTCCCCCCCCCCCCCCCCCCCCCCCAAGCTAAATCAAGCACTGTCCACAGAGTTTGTGAAGGGGGCAAGAGCCCACTAACCCATGGGGTCAAAATCATTATCCTGCTGCTCATCATCATCGTCATCATCCTGATAGGTGGGAGGGGGAGAATACCAATAAGGATACTGAACATCGGCATGAAAATGACCTTGCTGATGATGATAGTCAAGCAGTGGTCGAAAAGCAGCCTGAGATTGGAGCTCGAAGTGAGTGAATCGAGTGTCCAAAGAGGTTAATTGGGCGGCCATTTGCTGCTGAGACAATTGCATAACATTAAAATTATCGATCATGAGCTGTTCAAAAGGGGAGTACCCTTGGGGAGCCACCGGAGATGGTCCCAGCGGAGGTCCCGTACGAGCTCCAGAGGACTCAGCAGGGAAAGCCGCAGGAAATAAGTAATGAGCCCGGTTGGGCTCCAAAGATGGTAAATCCTCTGTCGGCATATCAATATAAAAGGGGGGACGGGAATGAATTTTCCACCGAAAACCCCCCTGACTACCCTCCACCAAATAACCACATTGACAAAGGTGCTGTAAAGACAATAAACAATCAGCACGAACAACCGCATCATTAGGAATTTGAAATTTAGTTGCGATGCGAGTGACCAAACCCCCAATAACAACATCCTGGCTCGAAGATAGTGCATGGCGGGAAATAGATAACAGGTGTTTCCAAAGGAAAACAGGAATGTTAATATTGATATCTGTATGTCCCGCCAAGAA
Organism: Amaranthus tricolor; assembly: GCF_026212465.1. Classification (NCBI taxonomy): domain Eukaryota; kingdom Viridiplantae; phylum Streptophyta; class Magnoliopsida; order Caryophyllales; family Amaranthaceae; genus Amaranthus; species Amaranthus tricolor. The sequence continues at coordinate 25,812,836 of NC_080049.1, forward strand.
ATACTTAGCCAAAATGTTTAAATCCAAACTACGAGCAGAGTGAGGGTCGGCTCGACCAAACAGACAAGTACTGAAGAATTTCAAACACACACGCACACATGGATGATGAACTTGATTAATATGCATGTGTGATGTGTTAACATTGGTCAGTCCAGTTAAACGACGAAATAAGTCACATGCCTCACCTCCCTGGGGTATTCGCAAATCTCCTCCCGTAGGGAGGCCAAAACATTTAGCTAATTGCGAAATGGTCAAGGAAAAATTCCGGTTATGCAGCCGAAACCGTAACTTAGGTTTGCTCCTATCACTAACATCTTCCCACAATGAACTAACAAATTCTAGTGTAAGATGCTCATGAGTGTTATGACATGCATTAAACAAAGTAGACAATCCAAGAGAAGCAAATAAATCACGGGTGGGTTCGATAATACCTAATCGTTCGAGTGCCGAACGATCGATCCACTTAGATGACACAATGCGCCCTTTGAGATGTTGAAACTTTTGTCGTTGATCCTCATTGCAGAAAATAACGTCTGGAAAATCATCATCGCGCTCAATGGCTGGAACTATAGGTTGTGAGGTAGACCCCGAAGCTCGTGCCCGCTTGCTTGACATTGTACTCCCGTTTTTTTTTTTTTTTTTTTTTGAAATTGATGGGTGGATGAGTAGAATAAAAGAATGGGTAAGAAGAAAGTAGTAGGAAGTGGGTTAATGTAGTTTGAATGTGAAAAATATAAGTATAAAAAGAGAAATGTGAAAAGATGGGGATTTAAAGGAATGGAGGAATTGATGAAAAAAATTTAGTGAATGGGAAAGAGAATGAGAAGAGGAAGAGGATGATGAAATTTTTAGGTATTTTTGATGAATGAAAAATGGAGAATTTGAGGAAGGAGATTTAGGAAGGTTGAGAGTAATGGAGGAAGAGAGAGAAAGTGATGGAGGAAGGAGATGAAGTGGTGAGTGAAATGTGAATGAGGGAAAGGAAAAAAGAAAAAAAAAATAAATAAATAAACGGTGAGGGTGGTGAGCGGACCCGGGCGGGTGTCGGAATGAGGGTAAGGAAAAAGGAGAAAAAAAAAATTATATAAGGTGAGGGAGTGGGACGGACCCGGGCGGGGGAAGTGTAACCCGGGCGGGTCCGTGTGTTGTGATTTTTTTCTTCTCTCTTTTTTTTTTTTTTTTTTTGAAATAATGTGAACTCTCAAATCGGGTTACCTCCCGACAAGTGCTGGTTTTTTTTTGAGGTCCCGCACGACCCTCTTGTTCGACCAATTTAAGAGGAGGAAGAAGGATGAAGGTGGATAACTTCCATCGTTCCAACCACATTTCCTTCATGGTAAAGCTTTAAGCGTTGTCCATTGACCTTGAAAACATCACCTTTCTCATTTTTCAATTCCACGGAGCCGAACTTATTCACATTAGTAACCAAAAAAGGACCGGACCATCTAGACTTTAGCTTTCCGGGAAAGAGCTTGAGTCGAGAATTGAACAATAACACCTTATCTCCTTTTGCAAACTCTCTTGGGAGGATCTTCTTATCATGTCATTTCTTAGTTTTCTCCTTGTAAATCCGAGCACTATCATAGGCGGACAATCGAAACTCATCCAACTCATTAAGTTGAAGTAGCCTCTTCTCCCCTGCCAGTTTGTTATCCATGTTAAGCTCGCGAATTGCCCAATGAGCTTTGTACTCTAGCTCGACGGGAAGATGACAGGATTTTCCGTACACAAGCCGATATGGGGAAGTGCCAATAGGTGTTTTGAAAGCTGTTCTGTAGGCCCAAAGCGTGTCATCAAGCTTCATACTCCAATCTTTCCTAGACTTTGCAACCACCTTTTCCAGTATAGATTTGATTTCGCGGTTGGAAATCTCAACTTGACCGCTTGTTTGGGGATGATATGCAAGTCCAGTACGATGATAAACTCCATACTTCTTGAGAAGAGAATCTAACTTTCGTTCATGAAAATGCGAACCACCATCACTAATGAGAGCTCTAGGAACCCTAAATCTCGGAAATATGACCTTGCTTAGAAGTCGGATGACCACTTTAGAATCATTGGTAGGAGATGCGATTGCTTCAACCCACTTAGAGACATAGTCGACAGTGACCAAAATGTAGCAATTCCTATGAGAAGATGGGAAAGGTCCCATATAATCGACACCCCAAACGTCAAAAATTTCGACCTCAAGAATACCAGTTTGGGGCATCTCATGCCGCCTCGAAATGTTGCCGGTCCTCTGGCAAGAATCACATGACATAACAAAAGACTGAGCATCCTTGAACATCGTGGGCCAAAAGAAACCAGACTCATTCAGCTTGCGAACGGTTTTATCTGGCCCATGATGTCCCCCATAGGGTGAGCTGTGACAGCGCTGGAGGATCCCATGGACTTCCCACTCAGGAATGCACCTGCGATAAATTCCATCTGCACACTCACGGAAAAGAAAAGGATCATCCCAAAAATAATATCTAACATCATGCAAGAACCTTTTCTTTTGTTGGTAGGACAAATCAGGAGGCAAAATACCGCCTACCACATAGTTAGCATAATCCGCAAACCACGGACCCTGTGATGTGACTGCAAACAACTGATCATCATGAAATGAATCATCAATAGAGGAGGAGATCTTACCATCATCATACCTGATTCTAGACAGGTGGTCTGCAACTACATTCTCTGCTCCTTTCTTATCACGAATCTCAATATCGAACTCCTGAAGTAAGAGAATCCACCTAATAAGCCTTGGTTTGGCTTCCTTCTTAGCAAGAAGGTACTTTAAAGCTGCATGGTCAGTATACACAATAACCTTGGAACCCAGAAGATATGATCTAAATTTTTCTAAGGCATAAATAACAGCTAAAAGTTCCTTCTCAGTGGTGGCGTAGTTGACCTGAGCCTCATCCAAAGTCTTGCTAGCATAATAAATGGCATGCAAGACCTTGTCCTTTCTTTGACCGAGCACAGCTCCAACCGCAAAATCACTTGCATCGCACATAATCTCGAATGGGAGTTCCCAATCGGGAGGGCGAATGATGGGTGCGGTTATGAGAGCTTGCTTTATCCTGTTAAAAGACTCAGCACATTCCTCAGTAAAGTCAAAAGGTGCATCTTTAAGAATAAGTTGGGTTAGTGGTTTAGCAATTTTAGAAAAATCTTGAATAAAGTGGCGGTAAAACCCCGCATGGCCAAGGAAACTCCTTACCCCTTTCACATTGACTGGTGGTGGTAATTGCTCAATCACCTGTACCTTGGCTCGATCTACCTGTATGCCCTTATCAGAAATAATGTGGCCAAGAACCACACCCTCAGTCACCATAAAGTGACACTTCTCCCAATTTAAAACCAAATTACATTCTTCACATCTTTTCAAAACTTTAGTGAGATTAGCCAAACAAGATTCAAAAGAACTACCATACACACTAAAGTCATCCATAAAAACTTCCATGATAGACTCTATGAAATGAGAGAAAATGCTCATCATTCAACGCTGGAAAGTAGCTGGTGCATTACATAACCCAAATGGCATTCTACGATATGCAAAAGTACCATAAGGACAAGTGAATGTTGTCTTCTCTTGGTCATCAGGGTGAATGGGAATTTGGAAGAATCCAGAATAACCATCCAAATAACAAAAATATTTATGACAAGCTAACCTTTCAAGCATTTGATCAATGAAGGGGAGAGGGAAATGATCCTTATGAGTAGCTAAATTCAGTCTCCTGTAATCAATGCACATGCGCCAACCAGTGACAGTTCTAGTGGGAATTAATTCGTTTTTATCATTTTTAACAACAGTCATCCCACCTTTTTTTGGAACCACTTGCACAGGACTTACCCACTTAGATGCAGCAATAGGAAAAATAATGCCTGCGTCAAGTAGTTTCAATACCTCACTTTTCACGACTTCTTGCATGTTAGGGTTTAAGCGCCTTTGTGGTTGAATACAAGGCTTGTGATCTTCTTCTAAATGAATCCTATGCATGCAAAAGTCGGGACTAATACCTTTCAAATCATCAACACTATATCCAATGGCCTTCTTATGAGTTTTCAGAACATCCAAAAGTTGGTAAAGTTGGGCATCATTAAGTGTAGCGCTGACGATAACAGGATGGAGCTCTTGCTCATCAAGAAAAACATACTTAAGATGGGAAGGGAGAGGTTTTAGTTCGGGCTTCTTTACCTCAACTTTGCATACAGGTCGAACTAACCTCTGCACTCTCTTGCTCTTGCTGTGACTAAGCTCTTCATTACAAAGAGCTTGTTCAATAGCATCAATTTCAGTCTTCCAAATGCTAGCATCACCTGTAGAAGATTCAAGACAAAGAACGGCCTCCAAAGGATCTTTCATAAGAGTTAGGGGCAAGTTATCATGACAAATCACATCAACTACATCAATAGCATAGCATTTTTCCTCAAGCATGGGACCTTTCAAAGCATTGCTCAAATTGAAAGTTACATTGTCATCCCCCACAGAAAGTGTAAGTCTACCATTTTTCACATCAATAACTGCTCCTGCCGTATGAAGGAAAGGTCTTCCTAAAATAATAGGAATTTGTCGATCTTCCTCCATATCTAGAACAACAAAATCAACAGGGATATAAAACTTACCTACCCTAACAGGGACGTCCTCTAAAATACCCAAAGGATATTTAACAGAACGGTCGGCCATTTGTAAAGTAATATTGGTGACTTTTAGATCTCCCATTTTCAGTTTAGAACAGACAGAAAAAGGCATTACACTGACACTAGCTCCTAAATCACATAAAGCTTTATCAATAAACAGTGTCCCAATGTGACAGGGGATGGAGAAACTACCAGGATCTTTCAGTTTTGGAGGGGATTTATTTTGTAGCAAAGCACTACATTGTTCAGTAAAAGCAACCGTTTCCACCTCACTAAAAGCTCTTTTCTTAGTCAATATGTCCTTCATGAATTTAGCATAAGTAGGAAATTGTGTGATTAATTCAGTAAAAGGAACTGTTACCTGCAAATTCTTAACCACCTCCAAGAACTTACCGAACTGCTTGTCAAGTTTGTTCTTCAATTGGCGGTTGGGGAAAGGAAGTGTGATGGGAGGCACTTGCAATGCCTCTTCTTTTGCTTTCTCTTTCTCGTGCACTGCCTCAGAAGGTGCTTCATCAATAACCACTTCAGGAATGCCCACATCTTTCGAATTTGACTCTTCATTGCGAGGCATGGGTGGCTCATCATAACTCAACCCGCTCCTTGTAGTGATTGCATTGGCGGTCTCCTTGCCATGTGGTTGAGTGGGTTGGCCGGGCAATGCTCCTGCTTGTCTAGAGGAGCTAGATGCAGCTAATTGAGCGACTTGAGTTTCAAGCATTTTATTGTGTGTACCGAGTTGCTCAAGCTGTTTGGCCATTTGGGCCATCATGTTTTTCAATTCCCCCAATTCGGATTGGGGTTGTTGGTTCTGAAATTGCTGCTGTTGATGGCCTTGAGGAGGCCTTTGGAAACCGGGTGGTCCTTGATTGGGCTGAAATTGCTGATGTTGCCCATATTGTTGTTGTGGTGCTTGTGGTGGAAAGTGTTGTTGTTGAGGATTTAACACATTGTTGCTGCGATATGACAAGTTAGGATGATTCCGAATTTCAGGATAGTAGCTATTGTTGTTGAAAGGAGGACGAGCTTGAAAAGCATTAACTTGCTCTGGTACTCCCATAGCTCCATTGGGATTAACAGAACACTCCATTAGAGAATGACCATGCATACCGCAATAATCACAAGCAACTCCACCTTGGCTAGAGGTAGCCATAGCATTGACGGGCATAGATGTACTAGCATTCATGCGCATCCCATCGATTTTCGCATTCAAAGCTGAGATTTGTGATGATAGAAGGGAATAAGTTTCAACTTCATGCTTCCCCTTCCTTGGTGCTTGAGCTGCGCGCCTAGATGAGCTATTCCATTGATTTTCAGCAAGAGTATCCAAGAGTGAAATAGCCTCAGAAGTTTGTTTGTTCATGAAAGAGCCGCCAGCCGCACCATCTACCATCCTCTTAGTCTCATTATCAAGACCATTATAAAAAGATTGCATAAGAAATTCCTTCTCAATACCGTGATGAGGGCACATATATTGGTAATCTTTGAATCTCTCCCACGCATCATGAAAAGTCTCCCCCGCATCTTGTGAGAAACTATAGAGCTTAACTCTGTAGTCATGAGTCTTATAACCGGGATAATACTTCACTAGAAAAGCATCAGACAGTTGCGCCCAAGTAGTAATGGTTTTGGGAAGAGAGTTATACCAACGTTGAGCCTTGCCTGCCAAAGAGAAACGAAAGAGGTACAAGTAGAGCTCGTCGTCAGTCATCCCAGTAATCTTTTGTAGAGAACATGCTTGAAGGAATTTCTGCAGATGATCGACGGGTTCTTCATTGTCAAGGCCATAGAACTGATTTCCCGTGATCATATTCATAACATGGGATTTGATGTCAAAGTTTCCAGCATTAGTAGTCGGCATCCTAATCCCCGCGGTAACATTGCTAGCCTTGGCCTGTGTAGACTGCCTAAGAGTTCTCTCGGGAGCCTGACCTGCCATGTCAAGAGATTGAGAGGCTTGTTGAGCTTGTTTACGAGCCTCCGCCCTCCTTTTCTTCGCACTTGCGTGTGTTCTACGAGCAGTTGCCTCAACCTCAGGATCAAAAAGCAAAGGTTGCTTGTTGGTACTCCTGGTCATACACAAAAACACTAGAACAAACGTAAATACGCTCGAAGAACAGTTGTTCCTCGAGTGGGTTAGCAAAAGCAAACACTAAATTCAAAAAGTAAAATTGTTGACCTTCCCCGGCAACGGCGCCAAATTTTGATAGGTCGTTTTACTACCAAAAATAATTCCTAATTCACCTAACTAGTATAGTTGGGAAAGTAGGGTCGAACCACTGTGGAAGGACAAATAAAGTCACAATTTGAACCAAGTTCACTATTGCTAACGATCAAATGTTGGATTTTTGTTTATCTAAGTAGAACGCAAAAAACACGAGATGAATAAAATTCAATAATTAAAAACCTAGGGCTAAAAGGATTCACTATGCATCGATCATGATTCATGAACAACAATTGGGATAGGAATGAATATAGGCGAAGGAAGATGTTGCTCTCGCAAACAAATTCGACAATCAAACAATAAAACAAGCTATCGCGATTAAAGCTTAATTGTTCAAAGAAGGAAATCGTTCACTCAAACTCGCAACTCTCGTTTATAGAATTGAGCGAATAAAACTTGCAAATCGGCCAAACATGCAATCAATCTAAAACCCATCAATTGAATCGCCTAGACAAACCAAATTTAAATCCTAAAATCAAACAAGAATCATGACCTTTTGCATAGTTTCACCAAGCCCTAGAAATAAAACTACTCACTAAGCATATTAAAACTAACAAGAGATTCAACAATGAAATCCATGGAGAAAATCAAATTCAAATTAAATGTAGAAACAAACATTCAAAGATAACAACGATAAACAAGAACAAGAAATTAGAATTGAAACTAATACCTTCAATATAATTAAGATTACAATATCGAAATGTTGATTAACAATCCCTCAAACCAAGTAATATGAGAAATCCCTTCAATACCAAGCCCTCAAAAACAGAGAAAAAAAAAACTTAACAAAAACTGGAAATTCCCCTCAAAAGCTATTTATATCCTCCTCCAAAGAGATCGGAGGATACGGAAGTTACAAAAAAAAATAACTGCTTGACCAGGCCGGGTATGTGGAAACCCGGGCGGGTACGAGGCATAACTAAATCTCAAAGATCAAAAAGTTTCTAAGTTCAGGAGTAAACCCGGCCGGGTATGTGGAAACCCGCCCGGGTATGAGAGGCTCACCCGGCCGGGTCCGTGTGGCAACTTTTTCCTCCAAATAGCGTCTTCAAATTCTTCTAAGTATCAAGTGCAAACCCGGCCGGGTATGTGGAAACCCACCCGGGTATGAGAGGCTCACCCGGCCGGGTATGAGGAAACCCACCTGGGTATGAGACCTGGTCAGCACAAAAATGACCTTTGAGTAGCTTATGACCTTCCAACTTGCAAATCTCGCTCCAAGAGTCGATTCCTAGTATAATTAGAGCTTTGTACCTACAAAATAGATAAGAAACAAACACTCCAACCAAGCATAAAAACCAATAGAAAATTGAGCAAAATACGCGAGAAATGCTATGAAAATACAATGGGAGCATGGTAGAAAATAATATATAAAATACACACATCAGTAACCGATATCTCTCCATTTCCCCCCTCTTGCCATGTTTGTTTTACATACATTTGAGGGAATCACAGTTTCGTGATATTGTAGCTCGACTTGTACTAAGATATATGTACAAAACTAGTTCGACATTCATATAAGCTCGTAGTGACATCTTCACATCATGCAAGACTTCTAAAAAGTTTTCGATATAATTGTCAATGAATCCTTATAATTAAGGAATACGAACATACTGTATCATAAACGAGGTGATACCAAAGGGCCAAGACTTGAGATCCTGTTATGTCACTACAGTGGTCTTTGGCTGTAAGCCTGTCATGTGAGATGTAGCAGAATAGCAGTTCATGGTTGTCTTGTAATATTTGTTTGAATGAGTTGGCCAAAACTAGACCAGTCAAAAATTGACTCCAAAACCCAACCGAAAACATCTTGATTGTAACTTAAAATTTACTTAATAACAAAACGAGAAAACTCTCACATTATTATATTTCTTGTTGGTTTTTATGAGTTTTTATTTCTATATTATAGCCTTAAAAAGTATAATAGTCCTTATTTATATAAAATATTTTTTATTTCTATATATTTTTGATAAAATTTAGTAATTAATTTTTTTTTAAAAAAAACCCCAAGATCCATCTGATCAACTCAAACCGATCAAAAACAGAAATAACCGAATCAAAAAGTCCGATAATTGACGGGTTTGAATAGGTCTAGTCGTAACCCATAAAGCTGTGTAATTTAACCCAGAGCGTAGAAAGCGACACAATTATCTTAAGCTTGATCTTCCGAGTCATGTGGTCCTTCTTCATCTGTCGGTATTCACTATTTAATAGTCGGTCAATCTCAATCCATCCTCTGCTCATTATTGACAGCCCTGTTAAGCTTTCTTTTTGGTTTTATTTATGACAAGGGAATAATATTCAGATTTTCTCTGTACTACTCATTTTATATTTATATTATTTAGATGAAAAAAACTATCATATTATTATTTAAAATAACACAAAAGAAGTTAAATAAAAAAGTATTTATTATCAATTAAATTTTTATTTTACTTATTTTGTATTATTTTAAATAACAATGTAAGAATTTTTTCACCTTAATAATGGCAATATAAAATGAATAACAGAAAACCATTATATTGGAATTGTCATAATATGGGTGGTGCTACCAAAAATAAGACTTGACATATTCACACTATTCAAATGAAATCAAAATGTTCCACAATGTTATACTCCATATCTTTTTCATTAAATATCAAATTTACTACATTATTTAAAAATCAGGCATGGTTGAATAAGGTAAAACCATAAGAACAAGCGATTGAAGAAACGATATCAATGCCACACTTTCGACTTCCAATTTCTATGAAATACAAAACATAACTATATCATCCGTAAGAAAGATTAGCTATGCCTATACCTCCTTGCTTTGTTTTCTCATTCCGAATTCAGCAACAATCAACACTCCTTCATTGTCAAAAAACACTTCCCCAATCTTCATTCGCAAATATAGTAACAAACTAACATCAAAAAGCAAGACATTAACTGATAGAGGGATCAAGACATGACCAAAATTTTATAAGAATATTATGAACTACAGCACATTCCTTTCTTAGCTGGGATTTCTTGGGCAGGGCCCGGAACTAAGATCTGCTTTCCGGGTAATAATGCAGCATTGCCATTACTCTGATCTTCATTGGCAGCCAAGGTTTTCCTGTTTACAATATTGAAAATCTCGGTCAAGACCGTAATAAAAGCTGTTTCCACATTTGTTGCTTCGAGAGCTGAAGTCTCGAGAAAGAAAAGGCCTTCCTTTTCAGCAAACTCTTTAGCGTCCTCTGTTGCGACTGCCCGTTGATCCTCAAGATCAGATTTGTTTCCAACAAGCATAATGACGATGTTCTTGTCAGCATGGCCTCGTAACTCATCCAGCCATCGTGGTATGTGCTCAAAGGTTTGGCGTTTTGTTATGTCATAAACCAATAATGCACCAACTGCACCTCTGTAATATGCACTTGTGACAGCTCTGTACCTGTTGGCATTTCCATGTTGTGTTTATGAATCAGACAAAGTATTTCCAAATTGTGTTAATGAATCACAAACACGTACTGTATAGGTTTAAGTGTTGAAAGTGTCAATGCCAAAAATTGGCTATTTTAACTCAAAATGAAGTGTCAAGACTTCAGACTAAACCCATGACGGACTTCAATGGATAGAACTTGACAAGTCGAACACCAGTGTTTTGTAAAGGACGTTACATTTTCAGCCAGACCCTTCATGAAAGTTTCCCAAACGAAAAAGTGAGTGAAAAATATCACAGTAATGTTTAGATTACATGTTGAGGGAACTTAGAGCTCATTAAGAAAGTGAATTACACATGAAATCTGTTATCGGATACTCTCCGGAGTTGTTTGGTATGAACTTTTTAATACCAAGTAAGGGATTCAATTACCATTACTTCACATTTTTTGTTTGGTATGATATTAGGTTAACCCAATCCCTTTTCTTGAAGGTAATGGATACCCTTATATTGTTACTACTCATTTATGTCATGTAACAAATTTCCTTTCTAAGATCAAGTAAGTATTTTCCTTATATTTTCATACCAAACAACATATAACTACAACCCATACTCTTACCCTTACTCCTCTTTATCATTTCCCTTTCCATCAATGTGGTAATTACAGATCGACCGAGTCAAAAACAAAGACATGGTGGCGGTTATCAATACTCGAGCATATCACTCCATAAACATTATACTCCCATACGCTACACTCAGAACTCAATGAACTTTTTCGAGATAAACCGCACCTTCTTGGATAAATTGTAGTCATCTGGAACACCGGTGTGGTTATAACGAAGTAGAATGGATGTATGGTAGATTTGCTATATTAAAACTCCAATAAATAACCAGGGTATTATCATCAACACCTAAAGGTAAGTCAAAATTACTAATGCAAGAATTTCTTACAACTTTCTTCTGCCCATTTGACCACTTATTCAACGACTTAGAAGCATAATGAATAAAAAACGTAGCTAATCAAGTGAACTAATAAACTATGATTGTTAAGGAACCATCTCAAACAAAAGTTTAATCTAATGATTTGAACTCCCTAAACTCTATCTATACGATTCCACGATTCTACTATACACAAATGATCACTTCAACTTTTCAACAATAACTAGGTAATCTTTCCAACCAGAAGCTTAAACAATACGATTCTATAACTAGGTAATGTTATACTTATACTCAAACAATACGATTCTATAATTCTACTATACACATATGATCACCTCAACTTTTCAATGATAACTAGGTAATCTTCTTAACCAAAAGCCTAAGGCTAATGATTGTAACCCTCGATATGTTATACTATAACAATACGATTCTACTATACACAAATGATCCCTCTAACTTTTCAACAATAATTAGGTAATCCTGGTTGATTCATTTGAAACACAACACAATTCATTATTAACCTCAAATCCATCATCAATCCTAGTTTCAATAAATCAATCTAAACCCAATAATTAAATTACCATAAACAATCTCAACTTCTTTTAAAATTCAATTGGTATACATAGAATTACCAAAGTCTCGATTTCAAATCAGCTAGCTAGTAAGCTTCTTCAATGTAAACAAGATCAATTTTAACAAAACATAAACATCAAATTTCTTGAACTAATTACGAAAATAATCAAATCAAACTATATTGAATAATGAAAGTTAAAACCCATGAATCCAAAGTATAAAAAGAAGTAAGAATTTACCGTTCCTGGCCAGCAGTATCCCAGATCTGAGCTTTGACACTTTTATGCTGAATGACCAGAGTCCGAGTCTGAAATTCAACACCAATAGTTGCTTTTGAATCCAAACTAAACTCATCTCTTGCAAACCTAGCCAAAATCTGAGACTTTCCCACTGCTGAATCTCCTATAAGCACTACCTTAAACACATAGTCCACTTTTTGGCTTGAATCTCCATAGCCCGCCATGTTTCCTTCTTTCTCTCTCCTCACTTAGTTGATGGTAAACTTGCTGCTACTTAGTGGGTTGGAAACTAGAGAAATTTAAGGGGTAGATCTTGAAGTGGGAAAGAAAATTGGTGCGAACTTTTGTGAGTTTCAATTTTTGGTAAGAATGAGTTGTGTGATTTGAGGAAAGTGTGAATTGATTTGGAGGGGAGTTTTTAGAGGGGTGTGAAGAATGTAAATGAATGTTTTTCTTGGAATTTTATAATTATTACAATTATTTTTTATTTTTCTTTTGGGAAAACAAAAGGAAAGTTGAGTAAAAATGTGGAATAATCAATGTCCATGGAGAAATTAAGAAACAATGTGGAGCACAGACTTTTATTGGCTGTAATTAACACCTCTCTATATTTGCTGTACAAACGGCAATGGATCTCGGATTCTAATTTCTGCTGATTTTGAAAATTTTAAGCCTTCTTAAAATGAGCAGTCGGGTGAATTGTGAGTTGGGTCACTTTCAATCAGATACTTTGGGTTGGTCCAGTTTCGAGTCATATCTTGTTGGATTCAAGTCGGCCCAACCAGTCAAGGCTTTTGAATATATATATATATATATATATATATATATATATATATATATATATATATATATATATATATATATAATTTTATTATTTTAAAGAAAACATTTTCTTACTAAAAATAATGATATGGGACTTAAAATGTTGATGTCTAACTGAAAATAATAACGCGAAATTAAAAATAGGTCAAACCGATTGGGTTTTGGTTTCGATTGGGGTTGACAAAGTTTTTTAGGTATTTTCGAGTCAAATCATTTTCGGGTTTGACTCACTGATTTCCGATTGGGTTTGAGTCAATTTTGGGTCGGATTAAATTTTGACAAATCTAATTTTATAGTATTTTATTTCATTTTACTTTTATTCTTTTAATCGTTTCTATCTAATACCTCATTTTTTACTTTTATTCTTTCATTTTTTGTATTTTATTTTTATTTATTTATCATCTATTGTCTATGGTTAATGAGTGTTGTAAGTTGCAGGCTTTCTGGTAGTCATAGGTTTCACTCTCAGTGAAGATCTTTCTCGAGCCGAGAGACTCTTTGACCCCACTTTCCTTTATAAGTATGAGTTGTCGTCGTTTTTCCCTTCCCAGACGATCATAGTTTGCTATGAGCGGAATACACGGTTATGATGATGATGATAATTTTATAGTATTATCTTTTTTTTTAATATTCTTCCCATTTAGAATACTCCACGTTATTATCATCACCATCATACCCAATATCCCGCTTGAGAGCAGGGCCTGGGTGAAAGAAGGTAACGGACAATTCATACCAGTACCTCCTTTACAAGAAAAATTAGAGGAAAACAGTCGATTTTACCCCCAAACAGAAGAATCTCTGCATAAGAGAATATGAGTGGCAACATTGTTTCAAGAGAATACCTGCCTGCAGAAAAAGACTAGGTCTACATAAAATAAAATAAAAATAAAAAACAAAAAGATAAAAGATAAAAGATAGATAAAATAAAACCATGATGAGAGAATAAAGAAACAAAACAGAGCGGGTAAGAAGCAACTAGACACCAGGTCATGAAGGCAATTAACAGAACTGACAGTAGTCTAAAATATGGATATGACGTCTCCAACTATTCCTATATAATTCCTAGTCAGGTCCGCGGAGAGGCGCAATTCACTCAAGTCGTTCTTTATTTGCTCAACCCATGTTTTCTTAGGTCTTCCTGACTTCTTTTACCCTCCACTATGATGCTTTTTATCCTTCTAACGGGAAAATCGAGAGTCTTTCTTTGCACATGTCCAAATCATCTTAACCTATTTTCACGCATATTTGTAGATAGTAGAGCAACACCAAACTTCAATCTAAGCTCCTGGTTCTTAAGTCTATCCACTATTATGTTATTCCACATCCACCTCAGCATTTCCATCTCTGCTACTTTCATCTTTTATTCATGAATCTTTTTAACGGGCCAACACTTTGTCTCATACAACAAAGATGGCCTAATAGCAGTTCTGAAGAATTTACCTTTCAGTCTTATCGAGAACTTTTTAACACATAACACTCCAATAGCCGCTCTCCACTTAAGTCAACCTGCTTGCATACGATGTATAACACTCCCATCAATATCCCCATTACTTTGGAAATCTACCCTAGATACTTGAACTTTTTCGTACTTGCGACTACATCTTCTCCAATTGTTACATCTTGAGCATTATCTTGCTCATTGTCACTAAAATTGCATCTTAAATATTCTGTTTTGTACGACTTATACGCAACCCTTTACTTTTTAAAACCGCCCTCCACTAGAATATTCCACATTAAACAGAGAAAAATTGAAATAAGATTTTTTTTTTCTGAGATATTTAAAAGATAAAATATATACTTTATGTAAAATCTTGTTAAGTTCATCTTAATTTGTAAGTTTTTATTATATATTTTTTAATAAATGTAAAAAATCAAAGTAAAGGAGAAAATAAAGGAGAAGAACAAAAGAAAATAAAAAAAAATTTAAATAATTAATTCCAATTCTAAATCCTATATCTATACTAAACTCAGACTCGAGAACTCAAATGTTTTAAACTCAAAATGTTTAGAACATTTTAAAAAGTGTATAGGGTCTTCCTTGTGGAAAATAGGTGAATAACCTCCTACTCTATAGTAAGTACCCTAATATAAGCTAACAAGAGTTAAGAATCCATCTAAAGTGAACTCCCCGAACTCCTTTCACCAATCACCCCCATGGGTTTATCCAACAATTTGTCCTTATAGTTAAAGTCTCATAGAGGCTCTCAACATGGGCTAATACAAACTCTAGGTCCTCTACATTCTTTGTATATGTGCAAAGAAATCATCACCCCAACTTAAATATAGGTTACTTTTACTTTGCCCTACAAGATATAATAAAACATCTATGGTTGTTCCCTTAATTTCTTTAAGATAAAAGTCGTCAATCAAGTGTTTTACTCATACTATGTTTAGATAGCAAATTTAGAGAGAAAAAAAAAGAAAATTCATTAAATAATCATCTCAATCATACACGGTTCCAGTAAAAAATTCTACAATAATTCAAACAACATAATCTTCTAAACCATTTTAAAGTTGACAATAGTTAAGTAAACAACAAGCACACTTTGATCTTAAGTCTACAAATCAACAAGTCTAAAATTTTTCCTTTGATGTATCACAACTCTCTACTAGCAAAGGAAAATTGTTTTAAATACATTTGAAATGATTAATCTGTTGATTTTTCGAAAACAAAAATTTTGCTCTAATACCAACTGTAACGACCTATATAAAATCGGCTCGAATAACAATAGCACAAGGTAAGATCCGAATCAAAAAATGATTTCTACTAAATCAAAAGCATCTGAAAACACGAGTTCATGAAACATTATCAATCTTAGAAAAATACCAAATTTCGATTAGACATAATTAGGAATAAAAGATAAACGAATTAAAAAGTCAAACTTTGTGGAACATTATGAAGTTTTCAACTCTAGAACCTCATCATGAATTCAAGGCCTATTTAAAACTTAACCGATAAATTTATAATTCTTGAATATTTTAACCAAAATAGTACATGAATACTATTATAACCCAAATAAAATTAAAATAAGCAACTAGATAGACTCTCCAAAGTGCTATAGTCCAATAACCAATATGTAAGCTAACATGCTCCTTCTATTCCAAATGAATATAAAATCATTACAAGACCATAGGGGACATAGTCAAAAAAGAAGAAAAGATACAAAGAAACAAGCAAATAATATACATGTTAGAGCTAGCACAAAATAGAAGACGATAAATAAAACATCACGAACAATATCAATATTAGATAAGATTCGTTTACTTTAAATTTCTTATTTTCATCACTTTTATTTTCTTAATCTTATAAGTCGTTCGAAGGCATACCAAACAAATTAAATATATAGTTTCATAGGGCATAACCAATATCCACCTCCATTCATCATCCATATCCAAGATTGTAGTTTAACTACAATTCCAATTATACACGATTCAATCATGATCTACTTTCTTGTTCAAATAATGAATAAGCATCAACATGCTTTTAGTTCCATTATATTTAATAAGCAACATGTTTCTAACATAGATAGCATAGTAATCGACATGCTACCAACATAAATATCTCAACAAGCAACATGACTTATACATATATAATATAATAAACAAACATATATTGTGTGTACACCCCTCGAAGGCTACATCACAAAGCAAAGAAAACACACAAGCATGAGTGACTTCTAGTTACCTCTCACGAGTTGTCCTAATAATTAACGTATACACTGTATTTGAATATAGCGAAATGAAGGAAAAAGAAAGAGAGAAATTTAAAAGGATGAAAAGTCTTTTATTTGGAAAACAAAATGGGAGAATAGAGATTTAGAGAGGATGAATTTGGAGTGAAAACATAAACAAATTTTATTAAACATACAATCTCTTCTAAAGTGGAAAGATTTAGAGGAAAAAAATTATTTTTCGTTCTTTTTCCTTCTCTTCTCTTCTAAGCATACAATATGTACTCTTCCTCATTACCTCTCTCCTTTCTTTTTCTCTCTTTCCTTTTTTTGTTTTCTCTTCTAATTTGCTATCCAAATATAGTGATAAGAAAAAAAAAAATGTAAGACTACATTTTTAACATAAGTAATGCATCCCGTGGATAACTCTAGTCCTATAGGCTATAGACATTCCAACACATTCTTAGGGTGAAAAGCTTTACAAAATCATGTTTCAATAGACATCAATAAGTATTTATCATAATTTTCAAAAAAAATAAAAATTAATGTTTTTATATTTATAATGCGATTAATAACATTGGTCCCAATAACCCATAAACATGAAACAAAAGTTGTTTATATAGCGAGAGCTTTTTCTCCTAAATAAGTAAAAATAAAAAATAACTTTTTAAATTTATTGTTAAATTTTCAATGTATGTTTATTTAAAGGTGTACTTTAAATTAATCTTAAAACATTAAAGCTCATTAAATCATAATAAATATAAAATATATCTATTTTCATGTAATATATAATTCAAAGCCACTATATATCTCTCAGGTAATATTTGTTTTCCATTTTCACTTAACTTTAGATTTAATTTAAAACATGTACATTGAATCTTAATGTTAAATTGCACATATCATTTGAATGTGACAATTATCAATTATAAATAATTGTATGAACATTTTTATTAATTCTTATCATAGTTAACTAAAACTCATACTATTACATACTAGACAAACCTTTTTTATCTTTATAATTATTAATTATGCTAAAAAAGTTATCAAAATAATTAAATCAATAATTATATATATATATATATATATATATATATATATATATATATATATATATATATATATATATATATTTATATATATATATTTATATATATATATATATATATATAAGTTAAAAGTCACGTGCATTGTATGGGAGTTATATTATTTATGAATATATTTTCGTTTATGAAAAATCATTATATGCATCACTAATCACGGTAGTTAAAGAGAAATTGTCAAAGTATAAGTATCTATTTAACGCGCTCGGAAATCGTTTTCCAAATTAAATTTATAAACAAAAGTAGCTTAACATTATATTAGCTGGTTTGCCCGAGTGGTTAAGGGGGCAGACTTAAGATCTGCTGCACTCAAAGTGCGCGTGGGTTCGAACCCCACAGCCAGCATTTTTAATTTTTTAAATTCATTTGCAATAAGTCTAAATTTTTCTTATATACTGTTTATTTTCTATCGTATATAAGTTGACGGTACAATATAATAAGTAACTATATACTATAATTCAAACTCTAATAATATTAATATTCTGATTTACATCAAACTTTATTGACATCAAGTATATTGTGGAACATAAAAATTTTAGAATAATTTTATAAAATAATAATAATAATAATAATAATAATAATAATAATAATATGTGGAGAGCCAAAGAAGTTATTTTACATAAACTAGTTGCTAGGAGCGCTCCAAAAAAAATCCTATTTTATTTAAAAATACGTTTAAGATGAGTAATTTTTAGGGTAATTCCACATAGTAGCATTTAGTTTTCATGAAACGCTAGTGGTAACACTTTTGTAAGATTTTTCCACATGGTAGTATCCAATTTATGCACTATCTAACTGCCGTAGCATGTTCTTTTAAATTCTTATTAATTTTCGTTTAATTCATTATTTTGTAAAATTTTTCCACATGGTAGCATCTAGTTTTTGCTC
This sequence comes from Amaranthus tricolor, assembly GCF_026212465.1. Classification (NCBI taxonomy): domain Eukaryota; kingdom Viridiplantae; phylum Streptophyta; class Magnoliopsida; order Caryophyllales; family Amaranthaceae; genus Amaranthus; species Amaranthus tricolor. The sequence continues at coordinate 25,831,318 of NC_080049.1, forward strand.
TCAAATGTTTAGTTCACCATTTTAACGTTTAATTCACCGCTTAATTTATTAATGCCCTCAAATGTTATAACAATTTTATTTTCATTCAACTTCTTGGCATTATAAAGTTCAAAACGTACATTACAAACACTAATATATAATTCAAAAAGCGCATTTTATAAGCTTAAACGGTGCATTAGTTCAAAAGGTGGATTTCAAGCACTAATATATATATCGACTTAATTGTTACAACATTAAGGGCATTGATAAATTAATCAGTGAATAAAACGTTAAAATGCTGAATTAAACATTTTAGACCAAAAACGGGATGCTACAATGCGGAAAAATCATACAAAATGATGAATTAAACGAAATTAACAAGAATTTAACGGAAAATGCTATAGCAGTTAGATAGTGCATAAACTGGATGCTACCATGTGGAAAAGTGTTACAAAAGTGCTACCATTAATGTTTCATGAAAACTGAATGGTACCATGTAGAATTTCCCTAATTTTTAAACGTAACTTAAATTGAAATAGAGTAGACAACATTATAGTAAGAATGTCTAATGCATTCATGGACACAAGTGATCACTCGAATCCTATTGTTTGAGGATGAGTGGGTTGAACACTCGAAAAGAATGAGACCAAATGTATTTCTGATTAGAGGTATTCTGAATTTGTAACACCCCTGAATTTTCATCCCCTTAAACAAAACTGAAACTGTGAATGACGGGAGGAAATTCGAGTGTTACATAAAAAGAAAAGAATTTAGATAAACGTTAAAGATTAATTAAAAAGGTGAGTGAATGAAAATTTGGGCAACATCTCTGTTAAAAACTGAAGATGTGACAAGGATATATAAATGGATAACCCATCCTTTTTATTTTGTTTATTCATTTATTTATTTATTTATCTAGATTCGTCTACTTGCGATGGACCTTCGTGTGCTCACAAATTTTAATAAAATAATAATTTTAATTCGAACCTCTTTAGTTTAGTAGTCGCAAATCTATTTTTAATCTAAATACGTCAATATTTAAATTCTTATGTGAATGAAATTTATTGAGACTAACTCAAAATAACTTAATATTTTTATAAAATCTCCAAAAGTGATTATAATAATAATAATTAACGACGTCATAAAATGACGGGGTGTTACAGACTACCCCTTAAAAGAAGTTTCGTCCCCGAAAGTAGAGTAACAAGGACGCTAATCATGAAAATTTGTATTTCTAATGACTCGAAAGGTGTCTTAACGATTTTAAGCCTAAGGAATTAACTCAAAGATCGTGACTTTATTGACACTATTAACAAAAAGATACTCAATCTATCAAAATATTCATACATATTCCATTTCGAGTATTCATAATCACCTAAATTAACTCAACACCCAATTAAAACATGTAAATGTCACACAATCGACTCAACACAATCAATCAAAAGCATACAAAATTGTAATAGGTTGATATCATAGAGGAGAAAATGTGTGAAAACGCGCGAAATTCTATCCCATTCTACCCCCTTAAAATTTAGTTACGACCCCGTAACTCTCTAACCTCGGGAAAAAGGAGTGGGTATTTCTCACGCATGGAATCCTCAGTTTCCCATGTCGCCTCCTGTGTGCGCTGGTTAGACCATAGAACTTTCACCATCTTTATATCTTTTCTCCTCGTACTGCGCAACTTAGAATCTAAGACCTCGATAGGCTTCTCCTCATAAGACAAATTCTCATCAAGGTCTAAGGGCTCGGGATCTAGCACATGCGACTTATCCGGAACATATCGCTTCAGCTGCAAGATATGAAGCACATCATGGACCTTGCCCAACTCATTGGGTAGTGCTAGTCGGTAGGCCACCTTTCCTACCTTCTCTGTGACCTCATAAGGTCCTATAAACTTTGGACTCAACTTGCCCTTCTTACCAAACCTCATGACTCCTTTCATCGGTGAAACTCTCAATAACACATAATTCCCTACAGTGAACTTATCAGTAGGGATGGGCATGGGTCGGATCTGGGTCGGATCCAGCTAGACCAAAATTCAGACCCTAATTTTTTTATTGGACCCAGATTCGTAGGGTCTGAAAATTTTGGACCTGTTCCCAGACCCTTAGGGTCTGGCGGGTTTAGGGTCTGGATCTAGGTCCAAAAAAGTTTATTTTTTTTTTCCTGAAAATTCTTTTAAATTATATTATGAAGTACAATTTCGACCATTCGTATAAAATTATTTAAACATTTTCGACTAACGAGGATCTTTTAATACTTTGTACTAATTGAGCGAATAAATATATGAAGTTTTCCAACATTCAAGTTCTAATAATGAAATATTTATCAAGTCTTTAACTTTTAAAGTATAGATACGACAACCACATTTTAAATTATATGAACCGAAAAAGTTCAAAATCATGTAATGTTCAGAAATATAATAAAATTTCAAATCAAATAATAAAATACACATGATAGTTAATATACAATTTTTTTTTAAAAAAAGATGTAAATGGGTATGGATCGGATCTGGGTCTTAAACGTGTAGACCCGGACCTTAAGTTCATGGACCCAGATCCGACCCGGATCCATAGGGTCCAAAAATAGGTGGACCCAGACCCTTAAAATTAGGGTCGGGTCGGGTCTAGACCCTTAGGGTATAAGACCCATGCGTAGGACTTTTGTCGATCATGGGTCGCCTTAAGCTTTTCACGAATCATTTTCACTTAATTAGTCATCTCTTCTAACATAGTCGAACCTAGAGTGACAGATTCGCTGAAATCATCCCAATATACCGGACTACGACATAGACGACCATACAAATTGTTCTCATATGAAAAAAAATAAAAAAATAAATTACTCATCGTATTAAAATCTGGAATGGCCACAAAACAAACTTATAACATCACAAAGGAATAACAAGACACATGGAAATATACCCCATCATATAACAAACCAAAAGAAATTACAAATTACTTATGCCCTTGTTTGAATTTGCTACAATTAGTTAAAAAGTTGTTACTAACAAACCATTGTGCCCTAAATTTTCGGGAGTAGGGGACAAAAGAGTAGCCATTAGGGGTGTTCAATGAGTCAGACTTCCATTTTAAGCCTTTATTTAGCCTATTTTTAGAAAGGCTTTGGCCTAAAATAAGCCGGGCCGAAAACGAGCTATACTATAATTAAAATGAAGCGGGTTATAAAAGGACTCAGTAAGGGCCGAAAATGAGCCTTTGTAAATAGCATATGTATAATTTAATATTATAAATAACAATGTCAATAGAATAATTAATATTTTTTCAATTTATTTATTATAAATTAATATGGGAATTAAAATAATTTTTAGTACTAAAAATGGGCCAGGTTGGGCTTGGTCGGGCTTTTAAGCCCGACCCATTTCAATTATAAAGGGCCTTTAACCGACCCGACTCATATTTACTTAAGCCTGACCCGGTCCTTATTCGGCCCATTGGACTCCCCTAATAGTCATCAAAATTAAGTACAACTACTCTCTCCGTCCTTTTCGATTTGCCGCATTTTCTATTTTAAGAAATCAAACTCATTTTGCTTCAAATCCTTATTTCAATCTCTTCCGTTCATTTCAACCAGATATATGAAAACTAAAAATATAAAGATGCCACGTAGTATTGACTAAAAACAGAAACCTAAAAGCAATGGGACAATAACACACCCAGCACAATCATCAAGTAGGGTTTCAAAATAGAAACTGCTAGTAGACAGGATGTACTATCAGTCATTAAATGATAAATATGGAAACTTCAACCTCAAAGAACAAAAACAGGAAAGCCAATTCTACTAGACCAATCAATTATAAACATTAAAAACCCAGAAAACTACAAATCAATAGGAGTATATGTTATTAATTTTGATTGATTCCAAAAGCCAAATCAAGTAAATGAAAAGCAAACCATTAAAAAACCCATCAAAATTCACCAATTATGATCCAAAAACAGAAACTCAAATTGCAGAAACAGTAAAACCCAATAGTATTTTTATTTTTTACATAATACAAGTGAAAATTATACTCCTAAATTAAATAAAACTAACAAAAAGATGCAATCTTACAGTAGAAAACTACCTGATGATCAGGGGAACCACCTCGATGAGGATCAACAAGGATGGTTAAGCTTTTGTTGAACATCAAAACCCTCATCTTTACTAATCCTATGATTATGATTTCTTCTTCTTTGATGATTATTATTAAGACCCAAATACATAATTTCAGAAGAAGAAAAATAGTGATGAAAAATCCAGAGAGCAGAAGCAAGTTTTCTAGCTGAAATTTGAACTTCCGAAAAAGAATAGTAGTAAAGAAGAAAAGGGTTGATGCCTTTAATTATTTCCAAGAGATTACATTTTAAAAAGATAGAACACAATTTGAGTACATAAAGGGATACCAGTTGTTTCACTTGTTTGAGATTGCATCCAACTGTCAGTTCAGCATAAGAATTGTCTATTCGAGAGAAATTTCATAACACATTTCTTTCACCAGGGTCAGTTAAACATCAAATCTTTGTTTATTAGTCGAAAATATTTAAATGTAACTATAATTTAATGACTTTTACATATTTTTATTTATTAGTCGAAAATATTTAATTAAAACTCTGTCAACTCAATCTCAATCAGGTGTAAATGTAACTATAATTATAGTATGTAATCCATGGAGAGGTCAAAATAGTAAGAACTCTAACACTAAGATTATCAAACAAAACCGTATGGTTCAGGACTAATGAAGTCGTCAGGGTGAACGCTTTCGATTGGTGTCGGAACTTGATCAAAGAAAACACCGTGTTCACCATATGTTATTATAAACAACATCTCATTCCATTGGGGACTTGATCTTAATGCTTCATAAATTTCCTTGATGAATTCTTGACCAATTGATATATCATGAGATGGATGATAATCATTCCCTGGTATTGATAGTAAGTCAAAATATCTTTGTTCAATTACCACATAATTTGGTAATTTCCCTTCTTTGCAATGCTTCTTGTTGATTTGAACATCTTGATTTAACTCATCCCAAAATTTTTCTTCAATTTAGTGAAATATCCAGCAATATCATTCGTACCTTGGCCTGATAACCGTATATCTTTCTTTAATTGAAACAGCTTGGCACCATTCGCTTGACCATAGCGATCTTCAAGTTCTTTCCAGATGTCGTAGGCAGAATCCGAATAAAGAACACTCTCAGCTATGTCTTGAGATAAGACGTTTAAAATCCAGGAGGTGACCATATCATTGCATCTCTTCCATTGAGGAAACTTCAGATCAGTGGCACTAGGCTGAGAATTGGAACTGATAAAGATCAATTTGTTCTTTGCTGATAAGGCGATTGACATAGATTTCTTCCATGAACCAAAATTCGAACCATTAAATGGTTTGGAGACCAACAATAAACCAGGATGGTCAGCAGGATGGAGAAATAAAGGATCGGAATGGTCAAGAAAACTCAAACTAGGATCTTGATTTGTCATTGCAAACGAACAATTGAATTAATTATAGCGGCGTGAAAGCAGAAGATAAAGAAATAACAAACCAGAATCTTGATTAGGGTTTTGTGAATGAACAAATCAATTGATTTTCGTTGGCGAAGATAGAGTGAAGAAGAACAGAAAACCTAGATTGACGAAGCGATTTGAAACAATCGAAACTGAAATGAATTGATTGAGAGATAATCTAGGTATGCAATGAGAACCTTTACATCTGATACCATGTTGATTTGAACATCTTGATTTCAAGAACAAGGTTGAATTTCTGAAAATAGAAGAAAATTAAGAAGAAAAATAGGGGAGGATTGTATTCCCCTTTTTATTTTTTTATTAAGTATATATGATTACAAAGATAAGACTATATATATATATATATATATATATATATATATATATATATATATATATATATATATATATATATATGTCTAATGAATGTGGGTAAAGAGTAGAAATTAGACTAAGTATGTCTAACACTTCTAGAAGTGTAGATCAAATTGGTGGAAATGTGTTATGTATTTCAGTCTTCCAACAAATCTGTGACGTAATGTGAATCAGACAAACCACATCATGTAGACAATGGGGGATGACAATACCAGTATGCCGAGCCTTGGTTCAAGCAAATGGAAAAATTAATCCATTATGTCAATAAGGTAGTCTCTTTACTTTATAAGTCCTGTTCATGTAACTTATTTGAGAAGAGAAAAAGAGAGGAAGAGCAAAAGAAAGATACCAAGTGGATGTGATGGCTCTGTATTTACAAAATTTGAGTTTGCGACAAATGAGATGATGCTTACGATGCCCTGGAAGCTTCTTAATCTAATGATCTCATAATCTGCCATTGCAGAAAGGATACAGTTCGTATATTTCGGATCCAATCAGAAGCAAGATGGGGCAACTCGGAGTACCTCGACAATCCCAACTACAAAATTACTGCACTTTTTGGCCATTTAGCTGATCACGGTTCAATCAGAATCACATGGCGTTTTTTACTGTAAACCCCTGGGTTTGATATGGGCTCAATTTCCCGATGTTAGTATAAAATCTCTGCTTTGTTTTGGATCTGCTCTACTTGTATCCAACAATTCTTTCACCAGGGTCAGTTAAACACAAGGAAACAAGCCCAATAAATTCTGAAAAGTGAGCTAACTAAGGGAAAGAAGTATTCACCTGGGGGGAAAACATAGAATTTGGAACTATGACAGGAAACTTTTCAGCATTTAGCAATGAAGTTGTAGTTAAACCCATCTCCACCACATGACCTTCGATTAATCCAGCCTGCAATGAACATCAAAACAAAGGTAATCAGCACATAAATGAAACAAGCCAGGAAATAAGAAAAAAGTATCACTTGATAAATTTGGGAAAGAATGAACCACTTCGAGTGAGTATGCAAAGTATGCAAATCAACGATCATTACCCGTGGGTTTGTGTGGTGACTATGGATGAATTGTCACGGCTTAATATCACTCACACGACAAATAACAGGAATTTTTATTAAAAGGAGACTTACAACTCAAACACAGAACTTTTGACCAGATGAAAAGAGAATCGAGAAATGCAAAAGTAGTAACCAGGCAACTTTATGTACAATATGCTTCTCCCTTTCAAACCTCATATCAAAGAACCAAATTTTATCCCAGACTTTAAAAATCCTAGCCGGAACAGGAATTTAATGCAATTGCATAGCATCAACGTAAACAGGACCCCATAACTCGGTTCAACACAAAATAGTGAAAGACATTGCTATTAATAGATTTCAGTAAATCATTTTTCGAAAGCGACATACTTCTATGTATAAGAGTTTAAGAAAAGTTGTGTGTATTACCATTGAACATTGTACAACATATATATACATGATGAAAAGAATTTCTTGTAGAAGATTATTTCCTAATATACATGATTATATTACATGATATTATACAATACAATATTTTGTACTAATATAGATATATTGATATCATTGATTGAATATCTTGAGATATTATTCTTTATACTATGTTATACCATCAAGTGCAAAGAAAAGCGGAATTTTGTTGGGAGATAGATGACCATGAGTTATGATTCTGTTCCTGCCCACACCCAATAACACCACCATTGTTGTTCTTGGAAGAAAAACAACCCAGAGAAAAAAGTGATTTCTCATTCTCTCTATTTGATGAATTTATATCTCCAGGTACACCAAGTCTAAGTTCAAGCTTTTTATCATCAGATGAAGAACACCCATATCCTAATTCTTCCACACCCATCTTCTCTTTTTCTTTTGGTATCAAATCCAACAACTTAGGGCAATTTTCAGCCATTTTTATCACACAATGTCAAACTCTTGGAAAAAAAGACACAAATGATGAGAAAATCATCAACATCCTCGTATACCAGTGTATCTCGCTCAAAGAAGTTACGATCAAAGTCCTTATACCCTTAAAATCAAGCACTTAATGAAGGAAATTATGTAAAATAATCGATTGAAATATAATGTGATTTAAGAGATTGATAGATATACATACCTAAATTGTTTTAAGCAGAAATTAGTAGCAAATAAAGACAGACATCCTGAAAAACATGTAAAATAAACCAATATTTAGAACCAAAAACAGGAAAATTTCAAAACCCAGAACAAAAAAAGTATGATCAATAGAAAAAAAAAGGACTAACAACAACTAACATATAATTAATAGCAGAAGTGAAACCCCATAAAAAGGAACAAAACCCATTTGAGAGAAACTCTAATTATAACCTTTTTATTATCCTTGAGTTGTGGGACAAACTACAAGCCGCCCCGGAAACATGGCATTTTTGAGCACCAAAAATTTAATGAAGAGAAAGGAGGAAAAAAAAAAAAGATAACTGAGTTGGGATTTGATTCTGGTGGGTATTAACCAAAACATGTTGATGAAATGGAAGATGAAAAGGAAGGAAGCACCTGTATTGAGTAAATGGCGTTGAAGTGGCATTTGGTAGACTGAAGTAGCAGCAGGTGGCATGTGTAAGTATGACGTGGCAGTTTAAAGATTAAGTAGGCAAAAATACTGTTCATTGAAGGGATGATGAATAGTATTCCTTGCTTACATGTAAGAGGATATTGTAAGTAATTTGTTTGGTCCATAGCCAGTGTCTCATTGGCCGTACCGTAACTTCTTTCTTAAGTGCAAGGTACTTAGTTGATGGCCACATTGGCCGCAAGACCCGGAACCTCTTTTTAAGGGTATAGTCCTTTTTAAGTAGTGCTTTAACTTTTGTAACTCGTTAGATTTTGTTAGATTTGAGTGTTTTCAAACTCAATTTAGTTCGTGAGGTAGAATTCTTTTATAATTTATATAAGTTACGGTCCGGTAAATACTAACTTCGAGTTGGTTATATTATGAGTCGTTTGGATTAAATTCTGGTCAATTATATTATGTTTAAGCTAAATTCGACTTGGAAAATCTTAGAGTCTTGTTATTATGAGTTTAAAATAACTTTAGGTGATACATATTCAACCCGGGTAAAACTGACAGTAATTTGTGCTAAGTTCAAACAAAATTCATGTGATTGATTGAAAATTTTAGCTAAACTTCAGGTAAATGCCTATTACCATATACGAGTCAACCACGAGAAGGTATTATTACACTTTTACTCGTAATTTTCTTATAAACAAGATTAAAATACATATGATTTCAACAATATCATTAGTTTTGCCTTAGTTTTTCATGATTTCCTAATATAGGATTACATATGGAGTATTATATGCTCCTCATTAATCCTTCCTTTTACAAAAGCACCTTGAATCTTAGCTATACAAAAAGCTCCCATGCTAGACATGTAAGGAACCTTAGCTTATTTAGTTACTTGTTCATTAGCTTTTTAACAAAGATCAGACGATTAAGCATTTAATCATTTAACAATTATGTAAACTTTGAATAATAATTTTTTGGTATCTTTCATTAACTCGAAGACGCAAACATCTCCGACTTGTAACTTATTATCCTTAACAAATGTTTTCCAACCCCTGGTAATTTTCATTTCATTTCGCTTTTCTATAATTTTCACTTGCCATATTTCACCTGTCAGAATTTGAAGAACGGCGTCGTTTATTTTATTGGTAACATACTTCTTGGCATATATAGCTGGTACATTCTGCACTACCCCAATAATACAAGTTGTTAAAAGAAATTTGACATTAACACTTTATGGCTAGCTATATAATATTAATTTGCACATACATTTATGTGAACCTTTTTCTAAACTAAACAAACAACAACAAAAAAAATCTCAATGCAACGGGTATTAATAGAAAATAAAATACATTTGTTACTAGTGAATTGAATTTTATTACATCTTAATATTTATTACTAGTACATAGTTGATAGATTATATAATGGATATATGTAGTGCAACTCAATAAATATATATAGGAAAATGACATATCAAAATCTTGTATTTTTTTTAGGAAAAATTACCTAGAATAATATAATTTTTACTCGATTTTTCTACAATAATTTCAACTATTAATTAATCTTAAATAATTCCAACTTAAAGAGGTTTTTACTACTAATGAACCTGAGCAACCTAATACTTGTAAAATAGGTTATTTTGAAAAAAATTCATTAAAAAGGGAGAAAATGTGAAAAAAAATAAAATAAAACAACCACCTCCTTTCTTCCTCCAACATCCATAAGCGGATGTATGGTAGAGCAATGGGTAGCATAGGCTACCCATACTTTTATTTTAAAAAAAGAATTAATATTCTTTTATTTCTATTTAAATTAAAATAAAATACTTTTTTACCATTATACTAACAACCCTTAGCTAATTCTGTCTCACACACCACCATTCTACAGTTTTTTTTGGGCAAATTTCTCTTTTAATCTCTCTATGCTCTCTTCCTATTAATTTAGGATTTCTTCTCTAATTTTTTTGTAATTTTGTTCTTTATGTGATTATTTTAGAATTTAGGAATAGAGACTAATAATTGCGACTTTGTTTAAGATGTGTGGTTTTGTGATTTGCTCATAATTAATTTTGTCATTTACGTGATTGTGTTCTATGGATTATCAAATATAATTAATGGTGAAGTAGTTTTGTTAATTTCTTGAAAATCTGGAATTAACGTAATAGTTTTGTTGTTTTATAGAAATTAGGGTTCAAAATGGGTTTGTCATTTGGTTTTATATTTTGTTATCTTGTATTTTATTATGTTAAATTTTGATGTCATTGTTGTAATTGTATTTTATTATTTGGAGCAATGTAAAATTTTTGGGATGTTTATTTTACAAACAAAACTCTAACGAATTTCTTATTAATTTATTTCAACATGTGGTGCTATATATGATTTTGATGAGTTAATTATTTTCCTAAATATGAAGTTAAATATCAAAAGCTTTCCTTTAAATAATAGATTAAAGCTGGAAAATTTTTAATAACAGTGTGACACGTGTCTCAAGTCGATTTTCATTAGTACTTTTTTTGTTTTTTTCTTGCACTCAAATACTTTTTTAGGCTTTTTTCAATTGATTATATCTCGAGTTATACACAACTAATAATTATAAAAATTTGATATTATGAAAATAGGCGTCAAGACGAATAAAACAAAACCCTACCCGGTTAAATTTTTTTTTGTTTACTAGCCGCAAAATATAAAATAAAAAAGTGAAGAGATAATGTTGGGGGCGACTAAAAAAACAAAGGAAGTATATTTTATTGATGATAAGTTCTCACCGCTTGGAACAAGAAGTTGACATACGACCGTTGCATTTTTACGGCAAAAGAAGGATGATGACATGGGCAAGCATATACTTTTTTGATTTCTTCATGACTGAAATGTGAGTCGTTGCTTCTCTTAAATCTCCTTGATGGCTGACCCACAACCAAAACTCTCCCTTTCAATTCCGATCAAATATATATTACACAATAATTAGTGAACAATCTAAAGATAAATTAAATATTAAATATTAATAAAATATTGGCAATTAATTAAGAAGAGAAAAAAAAATTACCTCCAATTTTGTGTTTGATATTGGTGTTGAACATAGTTGGTTTGTCTAATGAGTTGTAATAATTTTTGGGATGAAAAAGTGTGTAATCAATCTCAGAAGTGGTCATATCAAAGATATGAACATCAAAATAGGAACTTCCTTTATAGATGAACATCAAGAAATGGCCATGCGATATTGAGTAGGATGCTACGAATTCCACCCACCCATTCTTCAACCATACCTTTCCATTTTGATCTCTTGTTAGCTTAAATTTCCATTGTTCACCACTTGGAACATTAAGGTATACCTCGTTCAACACTTCATTTCCATGATTCTTCATGAATTCCCTTGGTATTTCCTACCAAAACATAATCATTATGAATGTCTAATAAGAGATAGGTTATACAATTTTATTTCAAGTCTGAAATCTTGACCTTAATCTAACTCATTTAATAAATAATTTAATAAATAGATTAGGTCGGATAGATCTCAATTCAAACTTACTTTTTATTTTTTTAATTAAGTTCAGATTGGATAAGTAGGTCGGATCATGCTTTTATCAGACCCTTTAATGTGTTGTACATGGTGAAATATTGTGAACAACAAGTGTGCAAAGGATTTTTGTTTTGCCATATTGGTGCAATACTAGGAAAGTTGAAGATAAATTGTAGCAAAAGTGGAACAATCACGTGAAAGCAAAATTGTGTTGTCCTGGTTAAGGTTCGACCTTGCAAAGAACAAAACTAGCTAGGAAACAATATGTTCTAATATGCTGCGCAAAGGGCCCTTGATCGAGCAGCCTATTTGCTGATTACATGAAGTTTTCGCCATCTTTTAATTGTTGTCCCTTTTTTTCTTTGTCTATAAATACACTCTAGTAAGTTTAAGGACTTTCTCTATTTTGATTGTTATCTCTAGTTGATTCTCTCTTTTTCTCTTCCCTACTCTCTAACTCGCTACTTTCATATTTGTAAATTTGAAACTCTTGTAATTTAAACTCATAAATAAAACACTAATCTAATTAAGTGATCTGATTTCAAAGAGCATCTGTGATGTATCTAAACAAAGAGCTCTTAAGTAAATTTGGTGGATATAAAACATACCTGAGGCCGACTATAAGTGTATAACCATCAAATTTATAGATGAGTTGGTCTCTAGACGTGATATAAAGATATAATAAATTATTTTTTTTTCTCCCTGAGGTTTAGGTAAGCAAAGATAAGTGAAACGTTAGAAGAGAGGCAACAAGAATTAAATTAGATTCCTCTTTATAAAAGTGATCTCACATGGTGATGAATGTAGTAGTACATGTTCCAACCGAAATAAAACTACTTCTCTAATACCCAACCATTTCTTGTTTGCATGGATTTAGAAATATTTTTTTAAAACTTAATAATTATGTACAAGTAAAAAATGACTGATAACAGACAGATTAAGGAGAAAAATGCACACATATACATACATAAAAATGAAAGGAATTAAAATTAATAAAGTAAAAAGCAGAAAATGGAATAGGAGGATGAAAAAAATACCAGTTTATGAAGATCAGGTCTAGGGGAGGAAAGGATCAACTTGACAAACTTGGGAAAGCAAGAAGCTCCATCATCATCTACTCCCATGGTGATCCTGCCTCGCTCTTTTTTTTTTTTTTGAGAATTGATATCAACTTTTTGGTTGAAGAGTTAATTGCTCATAGCAAACGTATAGTTGCTTCTTTTAATGGTCAATTAATTATGTCAGGTCAGTATATAAATATAATTAATACCGGAATACTCTGATCAATAAATTTGTGTACCACTTATTACTTGTTTGCAATATTTTGGTTGATGATTCTAGATACGTACGTTTTGGTGCATCTATCCTTTATTTTTTAAATTTAATTTTAGAGGTTTTGCCTGTTACAAATACGTGCGAGATAATATTTTTAATTGGACTGACTCATTATATTAAAAAACATTTTAGAAAATATAGTGTAAGTACAACATGCTTACTCGGTAAGGTTTTACGATACTTCAAGTAGGCATTTAAAATACATCAGGTAGGAGTTTACAGTATGTCAAATAGACATTTAGTATACCTTAAGTACGCATTTAGGATGCTTCAAGTAGGAGTTTAAGATAACTAAAGTAGACATTTGATATATCTGAAGTATACTTATTTTTATAGACAATTTAAATTTTTTAGTAAAAAGTTTGCTGCTCTATGTTGAGAGATATCATTGGCTAATTAGTGGCCTTATTTACTTGTCATTTACTAGACCTAACTTGGTATACTTAAGTTGATCATGAGTTGTCTCAGTTTCTTCATTCCCAACGTCATGACCATTAGGATGCATTTGTTCATCTTGTCCGCTATTTCAAGAGTTGTTCTAGTCAAGACATTCTCGTTCGCTCATATTGCGACTTATCTTTGTCTAGTTGGCATGTTTCTTATTGACTACTTGCCTCCTTATTCGTTATATGGTGACTTGTCGGTTAGTCTTTCTTGGCAATTTTCATATTTCATGGAAAATAAAGAAACAAGTAACAGCTTGATCCTCAGACAAAGTAGAATATCGTTCTACTATGGCATTAATCACTTGTGAACTTGATTAGTTCAAGGACTTACTTCTTAGCTTAGGGGATGCATCATCCAAAAGACCAAAAGCTATGGATTTTATATGCGCACTAAACATATAGAGGTTTATTGCTACTTTCTTCATTGCCAATTAAGATAGTCTTTTTAATTCCTCTCATATCCCTACTTTTGAGCAGTTAGTTCATATCTTCACCAAGGCTTTAGGTTATAGCAAAGTTGTTAAAATTGTGATTCTAATTAGAATCGTTCAGAGAAGTAGAATTGAATCGGTAGAATTGGATTGTAGGATCCTAAGATTCTACAATAAACCTAATTTGCTACTTAGTCAATATTTTCATCTCAAAAGTTTAAGTTTATGAATTAAAATTTCATTCAATTCATTTTATGAATGAAATGGAAAAATAATAGTACTCCAAAATAATTATTTTGAATCTTCATACAAATGAAGAAATTTACTTTTTAAACATTATGATGTTAGATTGTTGAATCGAAAGAAAAATTAATGAAACAGATACATAAGAAAAATTGTAAAACCGTGTTATAATTCTACCTCTACAAATTTTATTGTAATTAAAATCGTAAGATTCTACCAACTTACAATTCTACTTGCGATTCAAATCGCTTACTTGTTTTTAGATTCAAATCGCTTACTTGTTATTTAACCAGGGGTTATAGTCAGTTTCAGTTTCTTATCGCAAGATGAACGTTTGTGATTTTATACTCTAAACAGTCCAACTTAAAGAGGTGCTAGTGTTTATTTTATGGTTGTATTTGAACAGTAAATCTTATTGACCTATATTCTTAACCCACTTTCCTAATCCTTAGAATTTATACTTCCATATATACGCGTATTACTATTAATGAAAAGTCGAGGAAAATATTTCTTTTTCCACAACAGAAGTTTTCGTAATTATTTTGACATAGAAAGATATTACGGATAAGATAAGGCACTAAAACACTTCTCATATACAAAAACACTAGTAATCTTTAGTTAATGGTTCATTAGCTATAAGAGAAGATCTCAAAGACTATCATAAGTTCATAACCATTCACAACACTTCGATGTCAAGTTTGAGCTTACTCCTACCCCTTCGCCTTCGCCTTCGCCTTCGCCTGTGCCATGTTTTGAACACCTTAAGCATCGATTTCAGCGTCAATACGAACACGAATTATGTGAACTTTGAACAATAGCTTGCAAGTCTTCATCAATTCCAGGACACAAATATCTCCAACTTTTAACTTGTTATCTTTAGCAAATTTTGGCCAACCTCTAGTCATTTTCATTCCGTTTGAATCATTCCCAGCAATTTTCACTTGCCAAGTTTCACCACCCACATTTTTAAAGACGACGTCGTTGTCTTTATTAGTAAAGTATTTCTTCGCAAAGGGAAGTGCTACATTCTGCACTACCCCAACAGCATAACTTGTTAACATTGAGAAATGAATTTTGTGTTATTAAATCGACTTTTACGGCTTGTTTGATATTCGACATTAAATAGTTAAAATAGTAATGAAAAATAAGTACAAAATTTTCTTGACAATGCATAATATGGTATTAGGTGAGAATGGAAAATTGTAAAAGAATAAAAATATTTTTATGAACAAAGTTTTATTACCATAGGAATGACTTAGTACATTTCATAAAAATTTACAATACAAGTCATTTTATGACTATTTTTTCGTACCAACAAACGGACTTTTTAGGTATACACAATAATTTACATACAAAATTAAGTATTTAATCATACAACTTAAAAATTATAGAAAAAGTTTTTTGTATAAAATGTTTTCAGTCACATAATTATCAATGCTAAAGCTTTGATTATACAACTTTATATTACTGTGATTAAGAATTTAACATTATTATATAATTATTGTTATAAAACTAATAGAGCAATAGGAGTAAAATGTTACTCACCGCATGAAATTTAAACTTGATGTATGAGCGTTGCATTTTTATGGCAAAAGAAGGATATTCACATGGACAAGCATTGACTTTTTGGATTTCTAATGCGATTTGCTGTAAAATCTCCTTGATAGTCGATCCATAAATAAAGGCCTCCCTTTTTCTATCATCAATCATGTATGATGTATATTAGTCTATAAATTAGTGACTAATTATCAAATAAAGGAGAAATAGTAATGTAGGCTGATATTATATATAGTGGTACGGTTGACTATAATAAATTTAGCAAAATAAAAATTTTTAAGGATAAATTTTTAAAGTGAATATTTATTCACGGTAATTTAAAAACAATTAATTTTGTTATTTTTAAATATTTTAATTGCATTTTATTATTTTTAATTACTGAAAAATAAATGGCTTAGATTTTATAGTATAATAATTGTTGGATTGATTCAAATTATGTTAGTTATAGTCAAAGTAGTGGTTAAGTAGGTAGTTGCTATTTAGGATTTATTTCTAATGTAATAGAGTAAGTTATGGGATCATGGGATGAAGTTCCTATTTTTATGGATAATTAGTTACTTAGTTTTCCTATTTAATAGGTACTTGTATTTTCATTTTTAATATACCGTAATGAGAAAGTTAGTGGAATACTTTTAATTCTATATCTCTTAACATGGTATCATGAGCTTTAGGTTAGATCCTAGGGTATACTTGAGAGAGAGAAAGTGAGTTAAGTGTACCATACAAAAAAAAAAAAAGCATTATCCTACCCGTTATCAAAATGTCATCAAATAATTTTTCAATTCCCATACCAAGTTTAACTAGTGAAAATTATTGCTCATGGGCTATAAAAATGGAATCATACTTAAGAGCGTTGAGTCTTTGGGATGTCATTGAAAATGATGTTAATCCTACTCTTCCCCAAAATCCTACAATAGCCCAAATCAAGAAACATGGTGAAGATATGGCCAAAAGAGCCCAGTGTTGAGAAAAGAGGCAATATAACACACATGGTAAAATAAGAATTAGGGTAAATTAGGACAAAATACAAATTACGCACTTGCAATACACAAACGATAATCCAACCGTTAAATATGTAGGTTGGGTAGACAGCAACACCGTGTCAAAATTTGGCGCAAAACAGAATACGAATGGCCTTCGATCGAATTGACGCAATATCACACGTTGAGCCTTTTTTCTTCTCTATCGTGCTTCTCTATTTTGTACGTGCGTTTTTCTCACCAAAAAAGGCTGCTGCCTTTATTATTTTTTTTATGTAGTTTTCTCTTTTTTTTTGGTTTTATTTTAATTAATATATTAGCTCATATGTAATATTAAAAGCCCATACTTAAAAATACTAATTGGGCTCTTCCTCCAAGTGGGAGGGAATAACCCAACAAATCTCCCCTTCACTCCAATTTGGGGGGTATGACAAGCCCCGCTTTCAAACGGCACACCTCTAATTTTTCCTTTGGTAGGATTTTCGTCAACATATCCGATCCATATTCATGAGTACTGGAAACTCAAAAGTTTCTTCTTCTATCTGATCTCGAATCCAATGATACCTCCTTCGTATATGTTTCGTTCGACCATGATAGGTAGCATTCTTAGCTAGGTGAATGGCACTCTGACAATCATAATGTAACAAATAATTGTCTTGCTTTAAGCCTAATTCTTCAAGATAGTCCCTCATCCACACTAACTCCTTACCAGCTTTAAGAGCTGCCACATACTCTGACTCAGTAGTCGATAGAGCAACACATTTTTGCAATTTAGATTGCCAGGAAATAGCTCCCCCTGCAAACGTCATCAAGTAACCAGAAGTAGACTTACTAGAATCAATATCACCTGACATATCAGTATCTGTGTAACCATCTAACATAGGTTCGCCAGGACCAACTCATAAACTAACTCTAGAAGTACCCCCGAGATACCTTAGAATCCACTTAACTGCTGCCCAATGCTCCTTTCCAAGATTAGACATAAACCTACTAACTACCCCAACAGCATGAGCTATATCTAGCCTAGTACATACCATGGTATACATCAAACTACCTACGGCGGATGAATAAGGCAAATTTTTCCTCGTCTTCTTATCTTCATCTGTTGTAGGATATTGTTCAGAACTCAATTTCATATGCACTGGCAGTGGAGAACATACAAGCTTGGCATTGTTTATATTAAAATTTTTCAGCACCTTTTCAATGTATTTCTCTTGCGATATCCACACTTTCTTATTTTTTTTATCACGAGAAATACGCATGCCTAAAATTTGCTTCGTAGAGCCAAGGTCCTTCATAGCAAAGGACTTGCTCAAACTATCCTTCAAGTTGGCAATCTTATTGGAATCACAACCAACAATCAACATATCATCAACATATAACAAGAAAAATGAGAAAATCACCTTCAACAAAATTCTTCACAAACACGCAATGATCGGCATGTGTCTTATGGAAGTCATTATCAACAATAAATGACTCAAATATTTTGTACCATTGCCGAGGCGCTTGCTTAAGACCATACAAACTCTTCTTTAAGCGACACACAAGTTTCTCCTTTCCATTGACCTCAAAACCTTCAGGTTGCTCCATGTAAATTTCCTCCTCTAGGTTACCATGGAGGAAAGCAGTCTTCACATCAAGTTGCTCAATTTCCAAATTCGTGCTGGCAGCCAAATTAAGTATAACTCTGATTGAAGAAATCTTCACCATTGGAGAGAAAATCTCATTAAAATCAATCCCTTTCTTCTACTCATAGCCTCGCACAACAATCCAAGCCTTGAACCTAGGTGGTTGGCCATTTTCTCCGGGCTTCAACTTAAACACCCACTTATTCTTGAGTGCTCGTTTTCCGATAGGCAACTTTACCAGATCATAAGTGTGATTCTCATGCAAGGAATTCATCTCATCTTGCATGGCATTGTACCACTCCTTACATTTCTCATGTGACATAGCCTCCTGAAAATCTTCCGGCTCTCCCCCATCAATTAGTAACACAAACTCTGTAATAGGAATCGTTCTCTAGTAGATCTTCTCACATCATTAGGCCGTGGTTGCTGTTCAACAACTGGTGGCTTAATCTCGGGTTGATCATCATGACCATTATCAACAACATTGTCATCATCATGCTGAATATCTCCTCCTTCAATTCTACGAGTCATTTGTGGTGAGCCTGGATCAAAAGTGATTAGAGTATGAGAGGATGTTTGTTACTTTGGCTTGTCAATATCTTCCATAGTCTGATCTTCAAAGAACACAACATCTCTGCTTTTGAGAACTTTCTTGTCTACTGGATCCCATAACTTGCATCCAAGAGCATCTTTAGACTACCCCAAAAATATGTACTAATTTGTCTTCTTATCTAACTTGGATCTCTCATCTCTAGGAATGTGAACAAAAGCACGACATCCAAATACCTTCAAGTGCTTGTAGGAGACATCTTTACTAATCCAAACCTTCTGAGGAATATCACCATCAAAAAGATTTGAAGGTGAAAGGTTAATCAAGTACACAGTTGTAACCAATGCCTCTGCCCAGAAAGACTTAGACAACTTTGCATGAGAGAGCATACATCGGATTCTTTCTTCAATTGTTCAATTCACCTTCTCTACAACTCCGTTCAATTGAGGTGTCTTTGGAACAGTTTTCTCAAGCTTTATGCCTTGACTCTTGCAGTAGCTTTCAAATGGGCCTCTGTACTCACCACCATTATCAGCTCTAACAACCTTGAGCTTTCTATCTGTTTCTCGCTCAACTCTAGCCTGAAATTCCTTGAAAGCAGAAAGTACCTGATCCTTGGTTTTCAAAACAGTAACCCACACTAATCTAGAATAATCATCAATAAAAGAAACAAAGTAAAGAGCACCACTATGGGATTTAGCATCCATAGACCATACATTAGTATGCACAAGGTCAAGAGGATACTTTCTCCTAGATGGGGAGCGAGAATGAAAAGCAACATGTTGTTTACCAGCTAAACAATCAACACAGGATTTAAGACACACTTGAGACATCAGGGAGATACTGCTTCTTAGAGAGCATCTGCATACCTTTCTCACTCATATGACCAAGTCTATCATGCCATAACTCACTAGAACATTCATCTGCAACATTTACCTCACCCGCGCAAACCTTAGCTTGCATCATATAAAGTGAACCTTGCTTCTTACCTCGGGTCGCTATAAGATTTTCCTTGCAGAGCTTCCACTTACCATCATTAAAATGGCTGAAGTAACCCTCTTCATCAAGCCTACCTATAGAAATGAGATTCAATCTGATATCATGAACGTGTTTGACATTCCTCAAAATCAGCTTGCAACCGGTGGAACTCTCCAAGTAAATAGTGCCTTTGCCAACGACCTTAGATGATCCATCATTTCCCATTCTAACACTACCAAAATCACCACTAGTATAGGAAGAGAAGTAGTCTTGATGCGGAGTAAGATAATATGAAGCACCCGAATCAATCACCCATTTGCAGTCACCATAAGCTACATTCAAGCACTCTTTATCACCAATGAAAAGCAAATCATCATCACTAATTGCTAGAATTGTAGTATTTTTCTCTTCAGACTTCGACTCAGAGGAATCACCCTTTCTTTCTTTTGACTCGTCTCTTTTCATCTTTCAGCAGAATCTTTTAATATGACCCGGTTTGTCGCAGTAATGACAAATAATTCTACTCTTGGATTTAGACTTGTCCCTGAAATTGTCTCTACCTCGAGAAGCTCGACTCTTGCTGCTCCCCCTATTAGACTCTTGTGCAACATAATGAGCTTCAGAATGATTGGAGGAACCCATCTCCTTTCTCCTAGTCTCTTCATTTAATAGACTAGTTTTGACACTATCCATTGTCAACTTATCATCAACTTACCATCAGGAGCAGAATTGCTAAGTGATACAAATAGTGTGTCCCAACTCTCTAGCAATGAGGAAAGTAGCAATAGTTTCTGCAACTCATCATCTAAAGACATTTTCACTATAGACAACTGATTAATCAAACCTTGGAAATCATTCAAATGTACTACCATGCTATTACCATCGTGAAATTCTAACTTTACCAATTTTCTCATCAATGACGCTTTACTCAAGGCATTCTTCCTCTCATACATAGCCTCAAGTTTCATCCATAATTCATACGCATTAGTGTCATTGGCAATATGTTGGAGCACACTAACATCAACCAATTGTCTTATGGTTCTTACCGCTTTCCGATTCAAAATTTTCCATTTACTTTGATCTTGACCAGTGGGCATATACTCATTCAAATTTGGTTCATACAAATCTTTCACATAAATAATACCTTCCATCTTAGTTTTTCACACAGCATAATTGGTAGAGTCCAAATAAATCATACCGTGCATACTAGTTTTATCATCCATCATAAAAAAAACACAAGAATATCACCCAAGAAAATATAAACCAAGCTCTAATACCACTATATTGAGAAAAGAGGCAATATAACACACATGGTAAAATAACAATTAGGGTAAATTAGGACAAAATACAAATTACGCACTTACAATGCACAAAACGACAATCCAACCGTTGAATTTGTAAGTTGGGTAGACAGCAACACCGTGTCAAAATTTGGCGCAAAACGGAATACGAATGTCCTTCGATCGGATCAGCGCAATATCACATGTTGAGCCTTTTTTCTTCTCTGCCGTGCTTCTCTGTTTTGTGCGTGCATTTTTCTCACCAAAAAATGCTGTTGCCTTTATTCTTTCTTTTTATAGTTTTCTCTTTTTTTATTTTATTTTAATTAATATATTAGCCCATAAGTAATATTAAAAGCCCATATTTAAAAATACTAATTAGGCTCTTCCTTTAAGTGGGAGGGAATAACCCAACACCAAGTTATTAACATGTTTCATTCAGCCATGGCAGGCGAAATTTTCACCACTATTATGCATGGGACAAGCTAAAAGATGAGTATGAAGGCAATAGTAAGACCAAACTAATGCAAATACTAAATCTCAAAAGGAATTCGAGATGATGTCCATGAAGAAGTCCGAAGGTGTTAAAGAATATGGGAGTCGGTTGATGTCCATTGTCAACAAAATCAAGCTTCTTGGAGGAGATTTTCCGAGTCAAAGAACGATTAACAAACTATTGGTAACTCTCCCAAGTATGAAACAAAGATTTCCTCTCATGAGGATTCAAAAGATTTGTCTACATTGTCCTTTGTTGAATTAATTAATGCTCTTCACGCAGTCGATCAAAGAATAAAAATGAGAGGTGAATATGAAGAAAATAAGGGAGAAGAAGCATTTTTTGTAAAAAATTCGAGCTATAAGGGAAAAGTCTCATGCAACTATTGCAAAAAGATTGGGCATGAAGAAAATAATTGTTAGCATAAGGGAAAGCCACAATGTTATAAATGCAAGAGATTTGGGCATATAGCAAAAAAATGCAAGTTACTAAACGAAGGAGAAGAAAACCATCCATTGCACAAGTGGCCATTGAAGAAACACTCTTTTAGAGTATAAATGGTGAGATGTGCACCGTAAGTGGAGAGAAGGGCTTCAATTAGTTAAGTGTTGGTGATGAAGTGCATCAACATAAGTAATGGTAATGAGAAGTACATTACATGGCTGGAAGATAAGTGCTTCATTCATATTGTTTTATTTTCCGAAATTTTGAATCGAGGGGTCATGTTGGATTGATTAAAATTATGTTAGTTATAGTCAAAGTAGTGGTTAAGTAGGTAGTTACTATTTAGAAGTTATTTCTAATTTAGTGGAGTAAGTTATGGGATCATGGGATAAACTTCCTATTTTTATGGGTAGTTAGTTACTTAGTTTTCCTATTTAATAGGTACTTGTATTTTTATTTTTAATATATCGTAATGAGAAAGTTAGTGTAATACTTTTAAGGGAAATTCCACATGGTAGCATCTAGTTTTCATAAAACACCAGTGGTAGCACTTTTGTAAGATTTTTCCACATGGTAGCATCCAGTTTATGCACTATCTAACTGCCGTAGCATTTTCCGTTAAATTCTTGTTAATTTCTGTTTAATTTATTATTTTGTAAGATTTTTCTACATGATAGCATCCAATTTTTGCTCTCAAATGTTTAATTCACCATTTTAACGTTTTATTCACCGATCAATTTATCAACGCCCTTAAATATTGTAACAATTTTATTTTCATTCAAATTATTGGCATTATAAAGTTCAAAAGGTGCATTTTACAAACACTAATAAATAATTCAAAAGGCGCATTTTATAAGCTCAAAAGGTGCATTTCATCAGTTCAAAAGGTGCATTCCAAACACTAATACTTATCTACGTAATCGTTACAACATTTAAGAGCGTTGATAAATTAATCGGTGAATTAAACGTTAAAAATGGTGCATTAAATATTTGAGAGCAAAAACTGCATGCTACCGAAAAATTTTACAAAATGATGAATTAAATGAAAATTAACAAGAATTTAACGGAAAATGCTACGAATGTTAGATAATGTATAAACTAGATGCTACCATGTGGAAAAATCTTACAAAAGTGCTATCACTGGCGTTTCATGAAAACTGGATGCTACTATGTGGAATTTCCTTACTTTTAATTCTATATCTCTTAACTATAATGAATGGTTAAGAATACATGATTGTGGTGGTTGGTGTTATAGTTAATAATCAAGGTCATCTTGGAAATTTTTGGAGCCCTAAGCAAAAAGCAAAACGATGAATTCTTAAAATACAAATGTTATGCTTTTTTTAAGTGACAATTGATAAATTACTTCAACAAAAAGTGACAATTGATAATACTTACTTTATTAATTAGACAAACACTAATATGCTCAATTGACCTATTAGCCTAAAAAATACAAATAAATTAAAAATATCGTTACTTAGTTACTTAAACATAATGATTATCGGTGAAAAAATTTCAAACTATCTCCACCAACTAGTAACCAAAAAACAAACAACTAGTCTTTATTAAGGCTACGAATGAGTATTAATTAGGAAAATCATTGTCATTTATTATATGATCACTTTTTTGTCTCATCTATGTAAAATATTATAGCTCTTTTTGGATAAGAGTACGAGTATATAAACAAAAATTAGATAAATCAAAATAACGGGGTTATAAGCCGTCGCTTATGGTGCTCTTATGAAGACCCGGTCTTGTTGATAACATCAAAATATTGCAAAAAAAAAATAAATAAATTTACCTCCAATTTTGTGTTTGATATTGTTGTTGAACATAGTTGGCTTGGGTAATGAGTTATAATAATTTTTAGGATGAAAAAGTGTGTAATCAATCTCAGAAGTGGTCATATCAAAGATATGAACATCAAAATAGGAACTTCCTTTATAGATGAACATCAAGAAATGGCCATGCGATATTGAGTAGGATGCTACGAATTCCACCCACCCATTCTTCAACCATACCTTTCCATTTTGATCTCTTGTTAGCTTAAATTTCCATTGTTCACCACTTGGAACATTAAGGTATACCTCGTTCAACACTTCATTTCCATGATTTTTCATGAATTCCCTTGGTATTTCCTGCACAAGTTTTCAGTATGATTTACGAATACAAGTTAAATGTATAAGAAATTTGACAAACGTAAACAAAAACGAAAAGAAGTAACCAACAAGTAAGCTTGGCATGCAAAGCTTATCAAACCTATGATATATCCCATTCAGAAACCAAATTTAGCGAATTTTGATTGAGATTTAACCTAAATAAGTAAATGGATTGATCTGACCTTTTCAACTTATTAATAATCTATTTTGTTAATATGAAAATGAACTGATTACATATCAAACTACATATATATTAAATTTAAACTTATGTAACATCTTCCTATTTGCCAACTTAGTGATAATAAATAAACATATCATATAGATTATTGCAACGAATATAATATTATATGATAGAATTAAACTAGATTTCTCCAAGGATGTAATGATCAATCATTCCTTCAATTTTTTTTTTCACCTAGTTTTAGGGTAAGTTGAAGAAATAAAAAAATTAAAGAAGAGGCAAAGAGAATTAAACTAGATTTCTCCTAGTAAGAGTGGCTTACTGATGAAAGTGATACATGCTATAACTAAGATATAACTGATCATACTCAAATAAACCATTTCTGTTTTATTTGCATGGATATTGAAATACTTCTATGTTTCTGAAACTTATTAGTTATGATCAAGTATAAAATGAGTGAATAACAGACAAAGCAGGAAGCTATATCATCATCATCTACTGCCATGGTGAACCTGCCTTTTTTTTTTTTTTTTGTTGAAGAGTTAGTTACTCATTGTAAACTTATATATAGCTAGCTCCTTCTTTTAATGGGGGATTAATTATGGTCAATAATATACATAAATACACCCTCTAGCTCTAAGAGATTACACTCTCAACTATTTAGTAAGGACTATTGAATTGTACGAGCATGATTAAAAGTAAAAAATAAATAAATGAATAAGAATTGAAAAACTATTAAGAATACTTTATATTACAATAAAGAGCCTAGGTAAAAATGGAGTACTCATTATTAGTAAGCTTGTGCACCTCTTATTAGGTGCGCTACGGTTCAATATTGCTAAGCCTCCCTATTGTGCTCTTATCTTGGGATTGTTTTTATGATGCCATTTTTGATTATTCTAACATTTAGCCTATTCTTATGGATTGTTTGATAAAGTAGCTTAATGGACAATTTTAGCTAATTTGGCATAAATAGTTGGTTAGGATGGTCAAACTCTCTAATACTAATACTTGGTAAATTAACTGGTTGAAATAATTATTGTTGTAGATTAGCCTTTTGTAAACAATCTACTCTTAGCAGCGTGTTTAAAATCAGCTGGTTAAATCAATTACTTGAATTAGTACCAGCTATCAACTATTAGTCATTTGGGAAACATCTAATACTTTTGTAAAAATACTTTCTCATATATTTAATATCTCATGTGGTTTTGCATGCTAACATATACATTATTTCAATCTGAAATATTTTTGACCGTGTTTGATTAAAATTTTAACAAGTTAAGGTTAAAAAAATTTACATTGACACAAATTAAATAAGATCCTACCCGATTAGAAATAGGCAAGAGTTCAAGACCCTATCCAAACCTATTGGACCCTACCCTTTTTTAAAGGTAAGGATCTATTTTTTCTAGACCCTAAGGGTTCGGGTCTGACCGTCTGAGTTCGGGTTTAAAAATATTTTAAGAGTCCGAATCCGAGTAGACCCGAACTCAACCCTTGGACCCTTAAGACCATTTTTCGATTGGTCTTCCCACTTATTTTATTTTTAAAGTAAAGTTACTTCTATATATTTTCTATAGTTTGTTGATGTTTTATATTCTAAATTCTTTATCATTATTTTATTTTTGAATTATCTTACATAGTACATTACTACATACTAATGTTTACAGTGGTTATCTAAGACTATTTTGTTCAATTTGAATGCATTATTTCTAATTATGGCTATTTTTCTTGGGACTTAACAAAGTAAGATTTTGGCCGTATCTTTTAATGTTGTTTTAATATTTGTATTGTTTGAGTATTTTATGCCATGATGGAAAACTATGTATTTTGTTTTAGGTGTGGTTTTTGAAATTATTACTGATTTAGAAAATATAAAGTAATTTTATATGAATTTTAGAAATCTAGACCGTAAGTGCCTAATAAGAATTCAGATTAGGGTCTAATAAGTGTCCATATTTTTCATACCCTTAAATCTTACTTAAAAAAATAATTTTTTTAGGGTACGGGTCAAGACCCTAAGGGTCTGGGTTCGAGTCTAATGTTTTAGACCCTTAAAATTAGGGTTCGGGTCTGAACCCTACTTTAAAGTTAGGGTCTGGGTAGACCCTATCCAGACCCTAAAATGTTCATCCTTATACCCGACTATATTTAAACTTATAGATTAAGAATAAAA
The DNA here is from genome assembly GCF_026212465.1 of Amaranthus tricolor. NCBI lineage: Eukaryota > Viridiplantae > Streptophyta > Magnoliopsida > Caryophyllales > Amaranthaceae > Amaranthus > Amaranthus tricolor. The sequence continues at coordinate 25,858,128 of NC_080049.1, forward strand.
TACAAACTAAGAGTAATTCGTGAATAATGAAAAAAAATAATCGACAATTGATTAGAAGCGAAGGAATTATAGTTTGATATAGAAGTATGTAAGGATAGCATATAATAAGAGCATTAAGTTCACTATCAAAATATTCTAATTAGTATTTCTTTCATTCTTATTTGATGTTCTCACAAGAAAACATCTTTTGGAGGAGAGAAGGATAAGGTGGCTGGTGGGCTTATTTACCCTGGGTAAAACTTTTGCTGGTATCCGCCCACAAATTTTTTTATTACGTGGTATTATATTTTCAATATAGACAATTTTATAAAGTTTCATTTTAAATTAAATTATTTGTACTTCTTATCTTATGTAAAGCTTTATGTAAAGCTTCATATTATGTTTGCTATCTAAGCATCATGATAGAAAATAATTTTTTTGTTATAGAAGAGTAAAGTTGCTTAAATTTGATTTCTCTAAACTCCATCCGAGTGGGAGCTACTTACGATATGTTTGATTATTGTTACTAAACAGTAGTAATGGCCAATGGAAATGCTTTATATTGTAAATTTTCATAAAATATACAATTTCATTTATTTCTATAGTGATAAAATATTAGTCATAAAAATTTTTATATTCACAACTTTTCAATACTACATAATACGGTACTATCATAAATACATTTTCTACTAAAATATAACCTTAATTTAGGGTATATATCAATTGTCATTTATCATTAGTAAAGTATGTGATATGAATATATTATTATTTATTCGCCATCAAAATTCCCTCCAACAGAATTAAACCCATATCCTAACTACTCTTATAAGCTCAATTATATAAGAAATTAGAGTTTAATGACACAATAGTTTCTTGCTTTAATAAAATATAATGTTAGGCTAACAATTACATTAGAATTCTCCCTTTACGTCTATTTCTCCATCCAATCTCACCAATTCCTCTTGTAGATGCAACATTGGTACTTAACCTCGAAGGTTGTTAGTAAGTAAGTGGTAACCATTTTGGTTGTTGACCTCTAATTGCGAATACAACGTAACTTCTATTTATTGTCTTATTATCAAAGCAATGAGATATGTTGGGTTGTTGGTCACCATCTAATAACCCAACTTCACCTTCCTTTCTTAACCCTCAAATCTCACTTTTCTTCTCCATGCTACAAATACAAATTCATCATCTCAATTCGAGTCGGGTTAGACCGGAGAATCCCTAAAAATACAGGCAAAGGGGTGAGAATTGAACTGGCATTGTTACAAGGGTGAAAGGAAAAACCATCACTAATGGGGCTTTCTAATGATTCCCCATTCTCGTCGTGGCGTAATGAAGTTGAAGAAGATGGAGATGACGTGCATGAAGTCCTTACAAGTGATCAAATAAGGGCGGTTCGAGATGTACATGCTTCAATGTTAGTAAGGATGGCAATGAGAATATCAAGAGCAAAGTGGTTTACATTTCTTAGAAGGGTTTTCCACTACCAAAATGGATCAAGATCTCACCTTGGAGAAAATCCTTTTAATTCATTTGGTTGGATGATGGTTGAATTATTAACAATTGTTGTTCAAATTTGTATGACTTTGATCACTCTATTTGTTTCAAAGGAAGAGAGGCCAGTTTGGCCTATGAGACTATGGATAGTTGGGTATGATTTTGGTTGTGTTATGAGTCTTCTTATCTTGTATTGGAGGTATCAACATTACCATTTGGGACAAGGAGATGATGGGTTTAACTTACTTGATTTGGAACAACAAGGAACCAATGCACATTCAAGGTAATTCTATTATAAACTTTCTTTATTCCTATTAATTTGCTACACAATAAATAAATACTCTCATCTTAGTCTACCTTATGTAGCAAATTAAAAGAGCTACTCTTTTAGGAGATCGTTTCTTGGTGAAACGACCTCAAACAAAGAGCTCATATTCTGATTATGTATTAGATGGACTATCTAACCTATGAATTTGATGCGTCTTTCGGTTAGACCATCTTTTGGCAAGACGATCTTAAACAAAGAGTTCATATTTTCATAATATATATTAGATGGACCATATAACCTATGAATAAGACGCTGTCTCTCGATGAGACCATCTCATATATCTCTCGGTGAGACCATCTCATATAAGAATTTGTAAATATAAAAACACAGATGAATACTTGACTAGATGTTTATCACATTATAACTTTGTCAACAAAGGTTTTTGGCATATGACAAATCATAATCTACTTGACTAAATTTGAAGAACTAGAATCATCAAACTTCATATAGTTTGTTCATGATTAATTTTACATACCATGTAAAATGAGCAGTTGTTTAAAACCTTCGATTTCAAAAAACCTCAATATTATATATATATATATATATATATATATATATATATATATATATATATATATATATATATATATATATATATATATATATATATATATATATATATATATATATATATATATATATATATATATATATATATATATATATATATATCAATGTTGTTCTTGTTAAAAATTAAATAAGTAAAGGACAGGGTCCGGGTGGGGTTTTTTTCTTTTTCCTAAATGATGCGGACAAATCATACCTGTTTTCCCAAGTAGAGAGTAAAGAGAATTGATACCTATGCCCAATAGAGGTTAAACCCCAAATCTTCTACTCTACATGTATATGGTCTATCCATTGAGCCACAAGTGATTTTAGTGTTAAAAATTAAATATATAATTATTAAAGTGCGTACTTCAAAAGTGAATTATTTTTGCGGTCTTCATATTAAAACATGAATATGTTATCGATAAATACGAGATTATTTATTTATTTATTTATTTATTTAATTATTTCATAGTTTCATAAGGCCATGTTTAATGTTTGGCATAGTTTCCCATAGAAAATCAAGACAAGTCATTAATTATAACCATCCATTTTTTGTACATGTAGCAGGGGCTGGTATTTGGTGAAGAGATGCAGGGCATCACTAGACCTGTTCTTCGCAATGTGGTTTGTGATGGGCAACGTGTGGGTGTTCGACACACGATTTCGATCATTTAACCGAGCTCCTCAACTTTACATGATGTGTACAACCATATTGGCTTGGAATGCCTTAACTTATTCATTTCCTTTACTTCTTTTTCTTTTGTTGTGCATTTTTGTTCCATTAGTTAGCAGCTTCATTGGCTATAATATGAGCTTGGGTTATGCCGAAAAAGGTGCCTCTTATGACCAAATTTCCCAATTACCAAGCTGGAGATATAAATTGGTTGAAACCACACTAGATGCTCACACTTCCTCCCCAATTAAGGAAAATCCAGTAAGTTTTTTTCCCTCGTTATTAGAACATATGCCGGGGTTTCAACATCATATAACATATCAAGAAATCAATTCAACAAAAGTTTAAGTTAATAGTTGAGGCCCTACAATATGCTATATAATCTAACTTTCATTATCACGTAAATGCACTTATTTTCTATTTTAGATATTTTGTAGTTACTTTACATAATTTTCCTTTTTAATTATGACCCCACTGTCTTTTTTAAATTTATCCATGAATTCAACATGATTTTCCCTATTGTACGTACTTATTAATTTGTTCCATGGATTTTATTTTTTTAATAATAAAATGTATCTTAAATAAAAATAATATTTGCAGGAGTGTTGCATATGCTTATCAAAATACAAGGATAAAGAAGAAATAAGGCAATTGAGGTGTAGTCATATATTCCACAAAACATGTGTGGATCAGTGGCTCAAAATTATATCCTGCTGCCCATTGTGCAAAAAAGGATTAGATACGTAACATCATTAGTATAATTGTAAATATATAAAACGAACTGAACCAATACTAAACCAACAAAACATTTGTTCAACGTAAATAATGAAAGTAACAATGTCGGCTATTTGCATATTATGAAATTATATACAAACACTGTACAGTCTACGTTGAAAGATCTTGTAATATGGTATTTTCTCTTTTTTTAATCAAATATTTTAAATTTTTGGCATATTTTCATTAAAAGTCTTTTTTTTATTTGATATTTATTTTTTTAATCATCTAATTATACCAAACTATTATTATTACGCGTATATACGTACCTCTCTCATGTAGTCGTATGTGCCTTTTTTAAAAAAATAGTCCATGTATTATAAAATGAAACTAGAAATTTTATAGTGCATCCGTTGTACCACGTCAACAATGACAAATGGTACAACAAATCAATGAAAACATGGTGTGTGAAATAAATTCTGTTTTTCTTCAAATTTTTGGCCCCTATTTTTTTTTTTTTTTTTTTGCCCCTAATTTAAGAACCCATTAGTTCTCCTGTCAAAACGTTTGGAATTGGATCAAGAGAAATCTTTTTTTTTTATCTTCTTTTCATTTTTATAATAATCTCCAATTTAATTCTTATAGCTTGATTTTCCCCTCTAATTTTGCTCAAAAAGACCTAGCAAAACTTCTCACTCTTCATTGATATTGGTAGTGAACTCTCAAAAATCATATAAAGACTTTTTTTTTTTTGACACTTAAAAAAAAGTTTGTATATCGACTAAATTTTTCAACTATGATGAATAGTCAGAAGAATTTTCTACATACGACGCTTTTTTTTTTATAATATAATACTCCCTTCTATTCTCCTTAGGAGTCCCATTTGACTTTTCACAGATTTTAAGAAGAGTCAAAAGTAGGACCCTAAGGGTAGGAAAGAGAGTGGTATTATGGGTTTTTAATGTAAGGGAGGAAAATTAATATGGGTAATGAAGGGTATAATTAAAAATAGAATAAAGTTACTAAGGACATAAAAGTCAAAAACCCATACCAAAAATAGAAATGAAACAATTAAGGTGACTTGACCATAAAAAGAAATGGGACACATAAGCTGAATAGGAGGGAATATAATAAATAGCCTACTTAATTAACTATTATAAATGAACCATACGAATGTATTAATGATCTAATAAGGACCTATGACATTAGTTACATGAGTCGCCTAATTTAGTATATAAAGAATGATTTTAAGACTATGGTACACTTGCCTTAAATGTCTCTCTTAACAAGATCCTAAAGAGTAATTACTTGAATGAAAGTCATTGATCTACTAAGGTTGTTTTATGTGCCCTTACACGTGTTAAGCTTATGAAACTCTTAATTCTAGCCCTTAGCTAACAAATATAAGAGAAAAATAAACTTTCAAAAAGATCTTATCTTTGTTAGAGTTAGTATTACTTTCCCTAGATGAAAATTTGGATCTAATTCTCATGGTCCTACTATGTTTAAGTCAGACTCGATAATCCGATATTCACCCGATCTTATAATCAAAATCGATTTAACCTGACTTATAAATGGATTTACAATTATGTAAAAGCAATGTAGACACAAGATTCGATTTTAAACTAACCCAAAACACCTGATCCAAAATCAATTCGATGACCAGAATAAACACCTCTACCCACGTTATAACAACTAACTGTTAATTCAAGTTGCAGAAAATGATATGGCGAACATTGTGATAATTCACTTTCTATTAGATACATAAGAACACAATTATGTAGAAAAAGTTTGAATATTGTTAAATGAAACACAATTATACACCAATTAGTAATATATGTTGACATTGTCTATTCATAAGCCTATTGAATTCTTTTACTAGGTAATCTTCAAGCCCCATATCTACATTAGCTAATCAACTATCAAATGGAAATAAGAATATAAAGTTGCTTTACAATTCATATCAAACTACCATTTAAGGAGATGAAAAGCTAGCTTCTGTACTGTAAATCCCAAATTCACTCAAGCTAAAATTAATCCTTTCATCTTCCCACTTTACAATTTCTCGTGCATACTTCAACGCAGCATCGACACTGTCGGGTTCCAGGCCCTTTACGGATGACACGAACAACTTCCGACCAGTTAGATCGAAGTAAAGCTTCTTGAACTTAACAGCAATATAGTGGAAACCCAACTGGCCAAGAGAAGGATTATGGTTGATACTCCTGGTCCGGCTATTGCTGTTCTTGCTATTTTGGCTAATAACGGGTTGGAAATCCTCAAACCATTCACATTCGGAAAGGGGAATTTTTTCGATTTTTTCGTCAAAGAGATCAAATTTGTTTAAAATCAAAAGGAAGTCCATTTGCTCAAAGGTTGGATGAGTAACAATACTTTCGAAGAGCTTTTTGCCAAGTAACATCTTGTTCATTGGTGCTTCGACATCATCATATGAGATTTGGTCATAGTCAGTAAGTGATACACAAAATATCACAAGCCTAACATCTTCCAACATCTCTAGCCATTTGCAATTTTCTGCAACTCGTCTTGCTTGTAATCTGATAAGTTGGTACCTGAATTCCACAACAAAGGTAAGAGCTATGTTGCTTTGACTCGGATACTGATGTTGGATACTGGTACGTGTCCATGTGTCGGATACGTTTAAATATTCGATTTTACGCCTAAAATGAAGTGTCTAAATGTCATACCAATGTCCGAGCATCAAGGATCGGACACAGGTTTGTAAAGCAAAATGAAGAGTCTGAGTAACATAGGGTAAGAGCAATACCACAACTCTGAACACATCATCATCGCCATCATACCCGGTATACACCACTCATAGAAGCTATGATCAGTGCATAACTTATCAAAAGAGATGTAAAGGTTACGGCTAGTGAAATCCTCAGTGCAAGATGACCTCAGCAGCAGCAAATAAGACCCAGACGATTTTGAACAAACGTTGGTTGTACACAAACAGGTCAATAGAAAGGCTAACCTAAGACCCAGACGAATTTCAGTTGAAAAACATAACAGACTGGCTTGTAGGTCGTTGGAATGTCATTTGGGAAAGTAAGTTTGGCATCAAGAATTGTCTTCCTACTCTAACTAATTTGTAGGATAGCAATCTAACCGATATCATATGATGTAAAATCAAATAATAGCATTTCAAAAATTCATCTTGTTATGTTGACACAATAAAAATGTGGAAAGATTTTCAGACAGGTACATTGATTGATCCCCCAATCCCCTGCTAGGATAAAAAACCACAAGAGCAAATGTGGCTTATTAAACCATTTGCACTTTTTTATGTAAGTTGCAGCTTGCTGGTGATATTTGCTACTAATTGTCAATTGAAAACAATCTACTAGTTATCACTAATTAGTGTAATGTTGCGTATATTCGACCCCTCTAAACCTCAATTAGGTGGGAGTTGCTTAATGGTGTTTGGGTAACGGAATGTGAATATGTAGCAGTGACACAATGTTACCGAACTACTCTTCATTGGTTACTTGTATAAAATCTCTACCTCTGATCTAGCAATAGAAATAAAGGCTTACCTAGGCAAAGAACCATGTTGGTCAGTAGCATCAATGTCATCATCAACTGATTGAGGAAATGAGAATTCTACACAAGCGAGGCCATTCGATGAAATCACTCCTTCAGCATATAAAATATCCAAATTTGACGGCTCATAATTTGGTTGAAGTATATCAACAACCTGAATCAAGAGATAATTCCATTAGTACGGGTTGGTCAGCTTTGCAGAATAATAAGCTACTAATCAAATACGGTACTACTCAGTCCTAATGATTTTGCTTCACATGCCCTCCTCAGCTTTAAAACAGTGAGGGCCAAACTCAAGGACAGTGGGAGTACTTAATTGTCCCTAATGTAACTGCAATAGATAAAAGCTCTTATTTTGCGAGCCCTCCATAGATACAGATCAACATGTATCTTGCGCCATTGACATGTTCTGTTTCTTTTCCAATAAGCGAAGGTAAGAAAAGTGAAAGGACTTTATGGGATAAGACTGATGGTAAAAGAAGTGTAATACAAAGAGTTCAAGATCAAGCAAGTCAATTCATCAACTGGCTTTAAGCCTGTAACTCATATTTTGGCATGAAATCATTCACAAGCTATGCCATAGGAAAATATATAATGCCACCAATACACAGATAGTGCATTGATAAGGCAGCATCATATCGTATTGGCCAAGTCTTAATGGTTTTCAAGTGTATCAAACCGATACTACCCACATCGCAGAAGTGTTAAAATATCGCAACCTCATCAACTCCATTACCACATCATCATGACCTTACAGCAATTGCGATCGAAACCAAATTCTTTCACTATATTACATACCAAAAGAAACAAAGAAGCCAAAGTAGGAAAAGGGTCTTCCATATTGTTTGTGTGCAACTCAATCCATTATTTCAATTGGGGCAAAGATTTATAGTTTTTTTTATTTCGAGCTATTATGGACTAAAGTAAAATGGTTCATTAAATCATGTGCACTTCTTATTTATGTGAAATTGTACATAACGTTTGCTACCATGAGTCACTTGGAAATAACCTATTTGTTAGTTTTATCGTTAACAAGAGTAAGGCTACATACATCCGACCCTCCCAAACTCCACCCTAGGTGGGAGCCACTTAATAGCATTGGGATAATGGAATATTGTTGTACAAGCATTCATTCCACTAGAATAAAGGAAAACAAAAAATTCACAAGCGGGCTAGGCGTCGTTCCTTTCATTGATTGTCTTACTTGAGCAATGTTAAGAAGCCATATCTGCAAGTTAATAAAATCGGGCTGCAATTATGATTAAATTTATCCATATTAGTTGATTCCAGACAAGAGAATTATCGTAGTCCCATGTGTGTCGTTTGAGTCTCGATAAGGACAAGAGACTAAGTAAGCTTACCCGCTCCAAAAAATAACTAGCAACGTTAGGTAGCATTTCAAGTTCACTTCTTCGATCATAAGTGGCTTGAATGGCTGCAGTGTTCCATAGTTCCTCGACCAACGGTGCATATTCACGAGTTGCAGCTGGGAAAACTGCTTCCAGATTACCAGAAGCCATTGTCTTGAGAAGCCAATCAGAAAATTCTTTAAGCCTTGGGCAGATAGAATAGGTTTTCATCTGATCATTACCTTCAACACTCTTGTCTGAAAATGGGAAGTCATTTTTCAGCAAGTATTTTCAGTCAAAGTAAATCTATAAACTAATAAAAATTAAGAGCTTAACGCTCACAAGTTGCATTCTAACCTACTTTATAAGACTGAAAAAAGACAGGAATATGTGGTCCGACAAAGCAGGCAAAGAAACACTACCTTGTTCGAAATATGGACCAGAAGGCTTCTCCATTAGATTCATTGATATCTCTTCCGCAAAACGCTCCCGGCCCTCCAGAAGTATTCCAAGGTAACAATACACGTTGCCTTGAATCATCAACTTAATTTTCTCTCTCTCATCTTCCGAAAAAGGTGTGTCTTTATAAAGAATTTTGGCCTGAAACAATCATAGAACAATGAACTAAAAAACATACTCCCGAAATACAGCCATAATACAGACTAGAAAGAGCCTAAATATTGTGCTGGACAAATTAAATAGAAACTGATCAAAATGTAAGAGGTAACATCCTATCACAAAACATACAGTAATCTCCTTAATTATACTTTCTTCTCAGCGCAAAAAAAATACAACATCCCACCACCCCAATGTCATTACGAGGCTCCCACTTGGGAGGGATTTGAATGGGTTAAATGTACGCAGCCTTAACCTTGTAAAAATAAAGAGGTCTTTTCTGCTCTTCTGCCGGTGCCGAAGAAATAAAACAAAAAAGTGTATTAGAGTGTTGTTTAGAAGTATGACCCTCAGCTCATTTTACTAGTATTAGAATAGTAATAATATCCTAAGGATATTATTATTATTCTTATTCTTGCATATACTTCGTACATATCTTGATCTTGTAATCTTCTTAGTTTTTGGTAACTAAATATCTCAGTATTATCTTAGCTTCTTAAAATTCATTTTGTAACACTCTTTATATGGAATGCAATGTTACTCATATGATTCAAGGAAAATGTTTTAACAACTAGATCATTTTAACGTACAGTAGACCTGAAAACCCTTATCGCAAACTTTATTACAGGCAGCCACCCAAAAAAGTAGACCTAATGAAGGGAACCTATAGAAAATGACTAAACTATGAAACACGGTTAACGAAAAAATTAAGGATTGTTCGATTCAAGGTTGAGAAACGAAAGGAAGGACAAATAGCGCATCTAGTACCCCAAAATGTTTGATCTCTAAACCTCATTACCCTAAGAACAAAAATAAGTTAAGACTGTTGACATTTCCAGAGAACCCATCTTCTACCTCAAAGGCTAAAACTTCCTACCACCTTAAGAATGACACTTGATGTCATAATTGCCTTCAAAGCATGAGGTTGAACAGTGGGAGTAAAGAGGACCTATCCTACCACCGCCCCATGCCCATACACGCGCTAGTGGTAGCAATAAAAACATTTTTTCACAGCGTAACACCAAGTTTGTAAAATATTAACTCTAGTAACATTAAAGTTTTTTCTGTTGCAAATTTCGTGAAGTTGAACTCAAGAGCTTCTTATGTCAATTCCTGATTCATTCCAATTTAGGGCTTTTGAGGAATTATTTAGCTTCCATTGGGGCTCGAAATATAGAGTAGTTTTTCTAATGTAAGATATGTAATTGTCGATCCTAGATTTTGTAGGTTTTTATCCAATGAAACCCCTAACAAAAAGAGCAAGTGTTTTAATTGATTTCTGGGTAAAACTGGAAAATTTATGGGATTTCATCCATGTTCTGTGTGTTATTCAAGGTGTGGTTTATATTTGGATATAATGATTGTAAATTATGAGAACTTTCAACCCAAGGAGAAACCATAGTAAACTATATTCCAACGTATCTTCTTTGAATGTCAAGACATCACCTTCCCTAAGGGACTTGGAAGAGTTATAGTATGAATGGATGCACGCGACTGTAGTGAAACAAGCAAAAGAAAAAATATCGGAAACATTTAGTTGAATAAAAACCAACAATGGAGGGAGCTTTACAGTAGAAGAAGACTATCCTCTTTCTCTTTCTAAATCCTCTATCTTGTTCTAATTCAAGAAAGAAGATTAATTAGGAACTTTCCCTTTTGATTTTAGATTAGAAAATGAGGATGGATGAAGAACAAGCATAAGAGGGACAAAATAACGAGGATGGAGATGGAAAAACTAAGGGTAGTAATGTAAATATATATAAATCCAATTCAGCTTAATGGAATTTTCCATGTTTCTTAATATAATTCATATCGGACAAAAAACTCAAGTCTGTTGCTATTTTGTGGACAAACGTTTTTTCTAACCGCTACCAAAAGCCAAAAACACAATACTACCATATGAAAGTTCACTTTTTAAAAAAGGGAAGTCTTGACTGAACACTCAGCTCCCTACTTTCCAACTGAGCAGATTTGATTTGATGCTTTTCTAAACACTAAATTATTGTTCACACTAGCGCTCTAAAGTGGGCAGTTATGTGTTTCTTGTAATTCACATTATGATAATTGATGTCTTAAACCAATGAAGCATTCATCTAAATCCGAACTTCCAAGCATCGGGATTCAAAGACCACAAAAAATGCATACTAACTACTGAGCATTAAATTTCCTAGTTACCTAATGAGTAAACTGACAAAAACAGCCAAGTCAAATAGAAGCTTATTCGTTGTAGACAATTACCTGCTTAAACAATGTACTTGTCCCTGCATCATTATGTCCTACCAAAAGAAGTTTCTGAAGTGTCCTCTCCAAGTAATCTGAAATTGGTCTTTCGGAAACATATCTCACTTCTGAGGATGTATTCTTAGATTTTGAAGGGACGGGTAGTGACAAGAAAGCACAGACCAGTTTCATCCCCGCCTAAAGAGATTAATTTATATTAATATCTAATAAAAACTATTAACATAATCTAAAAAGATATTGATGCAAATATGCAAAGACAGAGCAGATCACAAGCACAAAAGACTCATACTTTGCCCCAGATGTAGCCTTTTGTATTCTTTTGTCCCTCCTCTTGATATGAACCATCATCATTCACCCAAAAGTGCGGATTACCAGCACATTGGACTCCCGCCAACTGCAACATCCCACTAAATTTCTTTAAGAATCTACACATTGATATGATTGATTGAGACAAGGCTTTCGCAATAGTTAATTCACTAACCTGCAACATCCGCAGCTCCGCTTTCGTTATCTCTCGGCCATTCATAAAAACTTGGGTGTTTCCATTACTGGCATCTGGTTTGATGGGATCCCCAACATTCATATGAGGACTAATAATCTGTGAAGGCTTTTCTCCTTCCTGTAAATCAGGTCAACTTGCGGATGAGGATAAGGCAAAATATTCAAAATGATAAGCAAATCAGACTGTTCGACATGAGGAAATATTTACCTTTCCCCAAAGACCCGATACTTTATCATACCAATAGTTTCCAGGTTTGATGTTCTTAGGTGGGTTCAAACACGTTTGTAACAACAGCAGCTCTTCAATACATAAAGGCTTTCCGTTTACACAAATGTACTCAGGTGGCAGCTGATTGATATCACAAAGCTTCTCAGCCTTCATTATTTGTCGAATCTCTAACTCATTTAACAGTCTCTTGAGTATCTTGGAGCATTTTCCCAAGCTATCTCGCTTGGACTCATCAATGCAATATCCAATACATGTAATGCACTTTCTTCCTTCTGGCATCGAACCCATAGCCTTGAGGAGACAATTGCTACAATACTTTGCATTGCAAACAATACAAGACTCCTTTTCGGTGAATCGATTTCCCTTAAGACAACGATAGCAACCACTCTTCTTGGATCTAGGCATAACTTCCTTCTTCAGTCTTGGTCTTTGAGTCTCACGATCATTAAATTTCTCATGAGCATCATCAAACGAGTCAACGTCACGAAAAGTCACAGCCGGTCTCTTAACATCATGAGGCATACTTTTGCACTCTCCCGTTCTAAACGAGGAAACTGAGGAAGACAAATATTCCATGCTCAAAACTGACTTTGTTGAACTCCAATCGCCGCCATTCAAATCATCCTGATCAAGATTAACTTGGGAAGGACCCGAGGCCATGGAGGCCTCTGAAACTACAGAGAGTTCTCGCAATTTCTCAAAACTCTCACAATATTCTGATGGGCAAGAACTTCCACCTCTGCCTACCAAATCACGCGAATGCTCATGGCTGATTGAGGAAGAAGCCAGCTCCGCTGAGCTATTTATCAAACCTGACCAATCCCCTGATTCACCACGGCAATTTAAATCCTCTAATGTCCCTGAGCTGCACACTTCACCCATCCCTATACAGTCCTCAACACTTTTAACTCTTTCTTTACACACAACAACCGAAGTTGGCGATATGGTAACTTCCGAATCCAATTCGACATCTCTCTCATTCTCACATACACTTATAATCCTATCATAATCGATCACTGACGTTGGGGACACATTTGTACCAGATCCTACTTTATTTAGTTCTCTAGAAATGTTCTTGTTCAAAGCATCAGGAGCAAGAACAGGTTGAATAATTGGCAGTGAAATCTTTTCCGGGAACGGGATTTGAGTTACAACAGAAGCAAGGGGTATAGTCTCAACATTGATAGGAACAGCCCTAGGAATATCAAAGCTCACAGGAGGACCATTATATTCCATGGCAAAACCATATTCCACATCTTCAACCCCCATAACAGGACTAATAACCACTTCAGGCAACATTTCCCTAAATGTAAAAACCATATACAAAACCCTAACTAATTTTCATACCCACCACGTAATTCCACAATTAAAGCACAAACCAAACATACCCATTAACAAATTCCTTCAAGAATTGAACTTTATAAGCATAAACTCAAGAATAAGCTACTGCAGTGTAGAAAAACAAAAGGGTTTGCCTGAAAATTTAACAATGGATAGCACATAAAAATTGAATCTCTACTGAAAAAACAGAAAAAATAAAATAAAATAAAATAAAATAAAAAGATTTAAACTTTTACATTATAAATTATTTAGACCAAGAAAAAAATAAAGAAAGATGGGAACTTTGGCACATACCTGAAGACTTAGAGAGAGAAAGAAAGACAGGTATCGAGAAACCCAAAGAGGGTGTCTGAAGAGTATAGTTTAAAGTGTTGTGTATTGTGTGGGGTGGAGAAGAGAGAAATGTGTTTGGGAAAACCCAAAAAGAAAAGGATGAAAAAGACAGCATTTTTTATTTTTTGACAGCCAAAAGAGGGAATATTAAGGGAACTAGGATAAGGAGAAGCTGGGGTATATTTTCTTTATCTCCTTTTTCTAAGTATACGAAGTATATTTTCTTTATCTCCTTTTTCTAAGTATATGAATCTAATATGATTATGGGAGGTTCTGAGCATATTTAATATAATTAATTGTAAAGAGTTTTAAAATATTAGAGTCTTTAATATTAAATTACATATTAAGTGCTTAAAAATATAAAGTTATTAGAAAAATATGATAATTTTTGAAATTGTATAGGATTTTTAAAGAGTTTATCAATTTTTGCTCTGATGCTGGTTCCGATGAGTTAGCATCATTTCTATTGTAGTTATTTTTAAGGGAGTATGATAGATTATTATTTTCCTCTATTTTTATTGTAATAAAATGATATTAAATGAAGAGATAGATTAAACGATGAAATTAATATTAAAAGAAGTTTAAATGTCTAAATGAAGTTAAGTGAACTAAGATCCACTAAAAAAAGTTAAGTGAACTAAGAAGGCAGTAAAATTTATTTTCAAATAAAAGATTTAATGTAAATTAGGATGAAGGCAAACTGAGATAAAGTGAGGAATTAAATTTCTTTGGTTTTTTTATTTTTATAATGAAAAAATTAGTTTTGTATTGTTTGTTGTTAAAGGATGGAATCTTTCATTTTCACTTTATTGTTGGTTGTCCTGTTTTTCAAAATTTGGAGGGTAGCTAAGTTGAAGGTGATTGGGGGGAAGATATCGTGTTAGGCATGTGAATTGGAAATAGTGTTGTATTTTTGTCTCTTTTGTTGTTTTTTTGGGTCGTTTTCATATGAAGTAACTCTTATTTGAACTTTAGATCCATTTAATAAACCTTAACCTTACTTAAGAGATGATAGAAGTATCATAATTTACTCCAAATGAATAAAAACAAAACTCATTAATACTCCAAATATTTTTGAGTTTATGTGATTTTACTATTTCTGTTTCTACGAGAAAGTATCATCTGACTCAAAAATATAAAAGTTTTTTTGAGTTATATGGTGTAAATTCAAAGAAATAGATAAAGTATTTAATTTGTACTTTTCTTCATTTCTTATTTTGGTAATGTTATTGTGTTGGTTAATCTATTTTAATCTCATTCATAAATTTATTCATACGTTTAATCTTATTCAATCATTTCATAACCCCACTTAATATACTGATAACAAATTAATATATATACATCGTTAAAAAAAAGTGTTAATTAAATAGGACAAACAAAGTAGTTTATTTTCAATATCTTACCAATTTTAAAATATACATAAAAATATACTTCTAATTCTAAAGAAACATGGGATAAGTGAAAAATAGTAGCATTATGTATGTTACATTTTTATTAATAGACTATTATTAGCTATATACTCGTGTTATGCACGGTTATAATAATTATAATATTTTAAAAAATTAATTATACGATATTACATTTTGATTATTAATTTAATTTAAAATATATGTAAAAGAATAATTTATATGGATAAAAACTAACCAAATATTCAAATATATATGCAATAATGTAAAAATTTAGTATAGTTTTCCTAATTATAATATTTCTTTTAACAAAAAAATATGTATCTAAAAATTTTATAAAGGTGTTTTTATAATTGTAAATAGAGGATATCATTTTGTATCGTTTAAAAACAGTTTTTGGCTTTTATATAAAACAATAGTTGGTTTGATATTATTAATATAATTCCACTACATTTGATATCGAAAAAGAAAACATTTAAATTTTTGATGGTTAATGTGATACCCCGATTAAGATTTAAAAAATTTGATAGAATATTCATATTAATAAAATGCATTTTTTTTCAATGAAGTTCATTTATTAAGAATTACATAATTAAATGTGTTTGGTTGAGTGATTTCCACATAAGTTGTGAGGTGACAGTAACAAAGAGCAAAATTTAGATAACACTTATTTTAAAAAAGTATTGTTACTTAAAAAGGCTCATTCATTTCAAAAGTTCAATGTCATGTTGTGCAACACTACTACACATAAGTTTACGCACTAATGGGCCGCATAGCTATGATGACTCCCCAAAGTTCAATTATAGGCTACGAAGTGACGCCCATGGTCTATCTTTGGGAGATCTCCAACAGGAGTATTCATGGATGCGGAGGTAGTCGTAGATGAGGGCGTGATTGGACTTTGATTGGGGTATAAACCCGTATCCATCCACTCTTTTCGAACCTCATCGTATGTTTTTTGGCCCAAACAATGATAAAACTTCCTTTTACTTGCTGATTCAGAAGCTTTATCACGCTTTTCCTAATTAATCAATAGAAATCAAATATCATATATTAGTTTAATGATTGAATCAAAAGAAATAAATTCAAATCAAAAGCTATAATATAATATGGAATACTTACAACTTCAATGGGAGTTGTTCTTTTGGCAACAAAAGCCTTCCATTCCTTCTTTGATATTTGACCCCATATTTCGTAGGGCATCTTCGAAGATGCTTGCTCTCCACCTTCGTTTCCCGTTTTGACCTTTTTGGTTGTAAGGGCACGCTTCTTCGTGATCCAGCCAGTAACTAGCTTGAATTTGAAATCTTTGAATCTTTCAGCAACAGCTGAAAGAAACACATTCTTCTTCTCCTCATTGCTCTCGATGTGAAAAAGATTCTACAAAAAAAAATTATATTTATTAGTGTCAATTAAATTAATTTTACAATGAAACTAAATGAATAAAAGTAGTAAAGTTGCTTACCACAGTATCATTCCATAGAGAGTTCTTCAAACCCTTTGGAACCTCGTTCCATGCGTACAATATGGAAATCTTGCGGATACATAGGCCCACTTGTTTTCCATATTGCATACGCCATTTTCCGCAAGGTTGACCCAATGCATTGTATTCCAAAGTCATGGGTTCTGTGACTTTGAGGTTTTTCGTAGGACTTCGCCCTTTTCTTTTCTTAGTGGTAGTGGGAGCATCCGTTGGTGGGGCGTCTCAGTGTCATAATCATTGTTAAGTGGTGGAGCGTCTTCAGCCATACACTCGTATCTAACAATTTGGTCCTCTTTAGTGTCATAACTATGAAGCTCATTATCCGAGGTCTCAATCTCGGGGACAATTTTGTCTCTGAAAAGATGCATTGTATATCAGTACCTAATATTGTTCTTTGTTAAAGTGCCAAAAAAGCTTTTAAAAACCTTAAAATCGCAACTTTGTACATCCAGGGTACAAAGGCTTTTGAGAAGCCTCTGTCAACAAGTCAAAAACACGAGGACGTTTTCCTAACTCATCCTCGACTCCCTCCATCATCTCATCAACACGATCCACATCCTCATCGACATTCTCTTCATCTGTGTCATACCCATCAACATGATCTACTGCATCTCCATTGACATCAGCCACATTATTGACGTCCTCAATAACACTTTTCTCTTTGTAAACTTCCTCCTCACCATGCCAAACCCAAACATGATATTGAGGCCTAGACCCACGTCGAAGTATGTGCTCCCTAAGGATATGAACACTATCTATCTTTGATACATTGCCTCAAGTGACACATGGACAATAAAAATCAACTCCCCCATCATAACTTGATGCTCAACCGCAATACTACAAAATTCTAATAGGGCATCAATAAATTCTAACGATTCAATGCTTCCATACATCCAAGAATGATCTTTTGTCATACTAATTAGTGTAATTAATTAATTCAAAATAAAATTAATACACATATATACTTATTAATATCAAACAATTGAACCCTAAAATTATAAGCACTACATTGTGTTCTAAAATAAAATCACTTAGAATAATTAACATTGTATACTTCATCTTTAACAAAATACACATAAAAATTAAAATCATTTAACCCAAAAAATATGTATATTCTAATTCTAAAAATTAAAAATATACAACAAACCACATTTTTAACAAAATACACATAAATCAAAATAATTAAAAAATTAATAACATAACTTTGAAAAAAATCAAACTCATTATACAAAATATAAATAATAATGTCAAACTCCCTAAACCCTAAAAATATGAAAAACAATAAAAATTAGCATCACTAGAAATTACCTTGTGTATGTAGATGAAGAACAATTAGGTCAATTACAATGTCACCTACAATGAAATAAGAAAAACAAAATTACTACACATAACCATTTTTTCCAAACAAAAGTAAAAATAAACATAAAAAAACACCGTTGATTCGTGAAAATTACCTTGAAGAGAGAAGATCCGTGGGTATATGAAGAAAAATTTGTGGGTTTTCAAAGCTTAAATAAGAGATTCGTGGGTTTATGAAGAACAGAGTATATGAGGAAGCAAATTCGTGGCCTTCAAATGTCGTGCTTATGTCGTGAGTTTATGAGCAAATGAAGAAAGCTTATGTCGTGGGTTTATGAGGAAGAAGAAGCAGGAAGAATGAAGAAGCAAATGTCGTATGGGTTTAAGGAAAATGAAGAACACAGTAGAGTCGTAACAGTCATGAGGTTTGGAGAACTTGAACAGATTGAAGAGAAGAACACAGTAGAGTCGTGGGTTTTTGAAGAACTTGAACAGATTTTCGTGGGTTTTTGAAGAAATTTTTGAAGAACTTGAAGAAATTAAAGAACTTGAAGAACAAGAGTCGTGGGTTTATGCGAGAATACAATAGTTATATGAAGGTATTGAGCAAATGAAAGTTGAAACGCAGGTTTTAAATTTTTCAGAAGTAAGGTTATTTGCTGCGGGCTGAAAAAACCCGCAGCATATAAGTGATTATATGTTGCGGGCAACAAAAAACCGCAGCATATAAGTGATTATATGCTGCGGGCTACAAAAAACCGCAGCATATAAGTACTTATATGCTGCGGGCATCAGGAGAACCGCAGCATTTGTAGTATACTTTTTTTCCTTTTGTTTTTTTTTGCTATTTAATGCTGCGTCTAAAGAAAACCGCAGCAAATGACACGCAGCAGATACGTTTTTTTCCACTAGTGAGAAATATATAAAGCATCCCCCAAGTTTGAGCGAGGAATATAAGGCGACAATTATCATATCAAATTTTTTATTGATGTTCAAAATTATTTTTTTTTCGAAGTGAAATAATCACTAAAAAATAGTCGGTTACAAATCAAATTATTAACAAAATATACTTTTCCAATATGATACAATATTAACTTATCATACACCGTACACTAATCTAAACAAAATATATAATAATATACAAGAGAGACGCAATGTTAAAGAGATTAAACCTATATACACACAATTTTTGCATTATCGCCAAACAATAATGATTGATCAAATAGTACTCTCATGCCCCTTTAGTAACAAACTTAAAAAAACATAATTGAACCGAAAGAGTAGTATCTACTAACCATTGCTATCTAAAGGTAAAAGAGAGGCCATGTCGACGTTTACTACTACTGCAAGAAAGCACATAATTAGGAACTTGTTCTGAAATCCTCCAAATTTTAATTGATTTATCCAAACTTCCACTATACAAAACCCACCTTGCATCAATAGAATTAGTTTCAACATTTGCCACAACAGCTAAACACTTAACAGGTCCATTATGTCCACTTAAAACTGATAAACAAACATGATCTTCATTAGAAATCCGTTTCCAAACACAAATATTCATATCAGCAGAACCACTAAATATCATATTTCCAGCAGTAGCTAAACATAAAACTGCAAGTTTATGCCCATTAAGAGTCCCACCAGGAAATGTAAAGTCTCTTTTATACCAATAATTTACTTGTCCATTTGATGAACCACAATAAAGCATAGCAGCTCCTTGATCTATTGCTAAAGCTGTTACTGCACATTCTTGTTTTACCAATGTTTGTGAAAAAAAATGTTTAGTTCCTTTTCCTTGTACTTCTCGGCGCCATATTTTAATTGATCCATCAGCTGAACCAGTAAAAACCAGGCCATCGAACCCAGAAACTACAGCATTTACAGCATCTTCGTGTGCTGGGATCGATTCTAAACACTTGAAATTTGAAATTCGCCACACTTTTACACTCCTATCCCATGAAGCGGAATATAAGTAATTACGATCATCACTTAAACTGAGCGATGATATTGCATCCCAATGTCGTATCCATACTGCATTTCTATGCCTTCCGATTTCTATATAACTACTTGGCTTCATAGATTTCTTTAAAAATGCTTTGAAGGATGGTAATGTTCCTATTCTTTTGTGTATACTTGGGTTCTTTGATGACATTTTCCAAACCCGAATTTTCCCATCTTGATGGCCCGTAAATATTTTATCATCTGATATAACAATCGATTTAACAAGACCACTATTTGATTTAAACCCCGAGTATTCTCTTTGGTTTCTCCAAACTCGAATATTCTTACTATCGGATCCAGTATATAGTAAATCCCCTGATGTTGCTAATGAATAAATATGTCCTTCTTCACGTATTAATGAACCCATTAAGCAATTATAAGAATGTTCACCATTTGAGAACCTATCTTCGTACGACGGGCCAGGCAATGCCATATGAGCCGACCATGGGGATCTTGCGTATGGTGAGGTAGAACCCATGTTATCTGTTGGTGAAGAGTTCGTCGAATCAATGTGGCTACTTCTACAAGATTCGAGTTGTTGACGTTCGTAATTGTTTTCATCACTTAATTGTTCTATTTGATGGCAACTATTCGACTTTGTGAACATCATATAATGTTTTTGATTCGAGGGTAAATTAGAGAATCTCTATAGGCAATTCGAACATTACATTAATGTGTTTGATGGGAAATCGAATAATTAATCCTTAGAATTATCCTAAATATGAAAGATACAAGGGAAAACTAAATGGAAAGTTTTGGGGAAAATTTGTATATCATAAGAATGTTTGTTGCATATTTTGTTATATTATTATTGAGCATATGAATTAACAAGTTTAGAAAAATAATACAATAGTTAAGGAATTGGCATTAATATTGTAATTTGAGGAAACGATGGAGAATGATAAAAGACAGACTATCTTGCACACAGCTATCGTGATTTATGGATAGCTTTTCGGATAACATCACAAATATTAGACAATGAAAATTAGGAAATATAATATCATGTTTTCTGGTTACTTTATAATTTTGTTGTCCTTAATTTAGTTAATACTAAAAAACGGATTTTCACTAATATCTCCTTAAAATCTTTATGATTTGGAGTTTGTTAGTACTAGTATGATTTTAAACAATGATATAGTTATATGATATCTTTATCAAATTGAAATTTACACATCGAGTTTTATAATCAATATAATCATAACATATTAATAATAGTCATATTTTTCACTTCTCTTTAAAGTATATTATTCCGTCCCTTTAAATTAGTGAGAAAGAAAAATTGGGTGTTTCTATAAAAAGACTAATTCCGTAAGTCATGGAGTAAATTATAATATACAATTAAAAGCACACAAAAAAGTTAGATAATCAAAAGAATAGAAATATTAATTTTAAAATACAACCCAAAATTTACTTCTGCCTGACTAATATTTTTTTAAAAATTTATCTCTGATTTTTTAAGTTTTATATTAAGATGTTTATGCAAACAATCTATTCTTTTTCAATGTCTTGTTTTGTAAGTTTTAAGAGTTAAAATTAGCATTTTAAGAGGTGAAATAGGTGTTTTAAGGTTAAAATCGACAGCTAAAAAATTAAATTAAACCTCTAGAGAAGAAAGTTTGAGATTGAGACTTAGAGTAAGGATTTAAGTGTTAGATTTAACTTTTTAAGTTTTGAATGGGTGTTTTAAGGCTTAAATTAGACGAATATAAAATTATTTTGGTCGCATGCGTGAGGTGGCTGCATACAAGTTTGGCGCTTTAAACAAGACAGTAGTTTGATTCAATATTTATTGCGACATTACTCTTCCTTCACTAAAAATAAATTGAAAACAATTTGGTTTGAACTCGAACCGAAAACCATGCCTCTGAAAAAACTATACTCGTACACATCAATTGGGATCTCACCCGTCTGAAGGTTGTACTCATTCCCAGAAATCAGAATCCCAATCCACTAGTTCTTCAATATTTAAATCAACCCAACCACTAGTGTCACTCATTAAGACTTTCGAGAACTTGCAACTATTCTCACTAATCAGCTTCAAGAGCATCTCACTTCCAATGCAAGAAATGAACAATCTCAGCCTCTCCTAGCTATGATGACAAGGCACACCCACTTAACTTCAATGTGGAGGACGTGGCGGAGAGCCAAGAAGCGCCTCATACTCAAAACTAGAATGCGCATCCTAAACCCCATCACATCACCCGAGGAGAACATTCTCATAAGCCCACAAGCGGCAGTCAATTCCATGACAACCCAGAACAAAAAACATCATACCCTACTTACTCTGACGATGAAAGGGAGAGAAATGAAAGGTAAATTCACCCTATCATTAACGTCAAGAGGAAATGGACAACATGTTGCATATTAAAATGGATAAAAGGAGGAGCTAACACATTCTTTCTAGCTAACCTTTTTTAGTTTAACAATCAGAACCACTTGATGACTCACACTGAAGCCTGTGTATCAATAAGAACTGATGGGGATGAACTCCAAACATCTGAGTTGTTCAACCATCATTTTGGTTCCAAAGCTAGACAAGAAAAAAAAAACCAGAAAAAAAAAAGATTACTTGAACAAGCCAGAAGAAGAAAGGAGACGCAAAGCTTGGTTTGAATTGTTTAGAACAGCAGGAGACCGAGCAACAATTGTTTTCCTTTGCTTCAAAAACTCCAAGGAGTTCTGCACACAATGGGCAGCTGGTAGGTTCTTCAGGATGACAGTTTCCATCCTGGAAGATAGATCAAAAGGAAGAGTCATAAGAATATATTGCAATCACAATTTACAGGACTACATAATTCATTCAATCTGGAGCTAAGTTAATTTTGATTTTTATGATAAATAATCACTAACTTTAAGGTGGAAACCCAAAGGTCAAAGATGCCCATAACTGGAAGGTTATGACATATGATGAATGGGTTCAATGAAAGACTCTGTAAGTTTCTGCCCAATGAAGGGCTCTCAAGCTCCACCGATGTATGGTCTTAACAAATAGAAGTTTGTTATAGTTTTTTAGGAGTGCTTCATACCCTGAATTGTTGGTTTTCTTCTTCTTTGGCTTTGATATTTTGTCCTCTTTCTCATCCTCGGAATCCGATAAGAAAACTTGTCTGCAAGTCACAGCAGCAAGCACAACTCAGTACTCAAAAAGACATCACAAGCAGATAGATAAAACCGTAGGCTAAACTAACACATTTACATGCACAAAAAAGGTAAACATACTTCTCGCGAGCAGCAAGCAAGTTGACAATGTCATTTGGAAGCATCCCTGTATTAGTTTTAGATTTCTTACTCGTATCAGCTCCCTCTTCATCTTCAACCATTACACCATCACCATCATCATCACATACTTCGTCTTTAGACTTTGATAGTGTAGTTAGCTTTTCGGCCATTTTCTTTCTCCGTTCTTTGCCTTCTTGCCGGACCCTACAACAAAGAAATCATCCCACAATTACAAAGCAAGTCAAGTATAAAACAAACATATTACACAAAATATAAACAAGAAGCTATGCTCATCAACAATCTCGATGAATACTTTGAAGACTCAATGCAATGAAGCAGATTAAATCAGTTTCAAAAAAAAAAAATCAAGCACATCAAATTCCATTTCCCACAATAGACACCCTAAATTGGTAAAAGATGCACTTCAATGTTGCGTAATTTACAAAACGAATACGCTATTTGCTTGTTTCAAATAGCAATTCTTAATAGAATTAGTGAATTAGGTAAAACATAGTTCGGTTTATTTTAGTTAGACTTCAACCAGTAATGTTTATGAAAAACAAATTTGTCTGTTTAAATTGAGTAATACCCCTATATAGCTTTAGGAATTAATTAACTAACAATTGAGCAACACCAAAAATTTCCAATATCAAAAAATGAGCAAGCTAATACTAACTATGAAAAGTGGAATAAGTAAAAGTTGACATGAAAAACTTAGTTTGAAGGGAGAAAGAGAACCTGGCTTTACTTTGTTGCTGAACTTTCCTAATTTCTTCATCTTGTTGTATAGCCTGAACTCATCAATTGATCAAATATTGTAAAATATTAATATCTTCAAATTTAAGAGAACGGAGAGAGAGAGAGAGAGAGAGAGAGAGAGGTGAGGAAGAGAAAGATACCTGTAGAGAAGTAAATTCCTCGGGAGCATCGGCTTTATCATCTTCTCTAGCAGACATGGCGGTTCTTTAAAAAGCTCAAAAGTTGAGAGTTCAAATTTCCAATTTGCAGGGTTTAGGGTTTCGATTATGAAATCGGAATGAAAATTTTCTTTTACCGTCGAGAACAATTGAAGTAGTGGGATGATTTATACGTGGATATTCACCAGCTCAATTTAATTGGTATTCGAGCTAAAATTCAAGTAAAAATTGAATAGTAGGTCCGAGTAGAATATCCGCATGCTTACTTGACAAAAGATAGCATATGATGGGTATTGAGATCATTTGGCATATATTGATGAATCAGAGATAACGTGCATATTTTATAAGCCATTAGGATTTTTCGTCCTATAGTCATATGGTTTTGTAACGGCATCTCTATTGCTTATAGAGTATGAGCACCTCGTGTTTATCCGATTATATACCGACATTCACAATAAGTCTAATTTAATTTAACTTAAGAGCAAGTATCTTAGGAGAAGATTCTGGTTCAATTCTCAATTTCTCATATAGCTCTTTCCTTCCTCCGGCCTACACTACAATCACAAAAATTTATTTTATCCACGGACAGAAGTGTTTGAAACAACAGCTTATCCTTTAAATGAAGTCGTTGTTCGAAACATGACTTACCTTTAGTTACTCTTTTACTAAAAAAAAAGATTATGCCAAGTTACGACACCAAGCTGATAACGAGACCCTGATTAGGTTAGGACCAAGGACGGGATCCTGCTTTGGAGAAGCAAACCTCAACGCCCAAGGTCCTTGTTCTTGCGCTTCTCATCCCGAGGATCACACAACGATATACTAAACTTTGATCTTCACAATGACCAACAGCTCACGCTTACAGACCCTTTTCCTCAAATTCCTAAAGGGCGATGCATAAAAAATGGGATTGGGGAAACAACAGTTGAGATAGTAAGCTCACATTAAACTTCCATTTTATGATACAACTAATGATTCGGTTTTAAGAATCCGATTGTTAGAGGACCAAATTACAGGATATATTTTACAAGTAGTTAATCTAGCACCTCAAACATTCTTCTCGCCAGCTAACAAAACTTCTTACGTAACACGAAGCTTCAGCACGTCTAACATGTCAATAAACAACACAGCAAGTACAAGCTATTCCGTTTAAACCTTTTCCTGCATTCGTTTCAACTTCCGATTTAAAACCTTTTTAAAATCAGAATCCGACAAAGACAATATTTGGTTCAACAGCAACTTCACCCCAAACTCTCTGACAAGGGCATATCTCGGCTTAATCCTTTCTTCTAAACTATAGCCAAAGAATTGGGGGAACTTGACAAGTTCTGACTGAGGAAAGCCCATAGTTAAAAAGAAGTTCCATTTTGGCATCAAGTTTTCTTCCAAACTAAAAGTATACAAGGTTCCATACCTTTGGATCATGGTCCTTAAATCCTCCAAACTATATCCTTTCTCCAGGAAAAATTCAGTGATAGGCTTTAGGTTTCCCTCGATGCTTAGTCCAAAAGTCTGCGGTGATCTTTGCAAAACAATAGTTATATCTATACCAAGCAAAGAAAAGTATTCTGCTGTAGGGCGCAAGTTATCCTCAACACTGTAACTTATAATATTTGGGCAACGGGTCAGAATCTTGCCAACATCCTCTACGGTGAGACCCATTTCATACAGAAAATCAACCGTCGACATTAGCTTTTGCCGGCTATACGTAAGAAGGGGGGGAAAACGGTATATCACTTTTGCCCATTTTTTCTTATCCAAACCTAAGCTCTCCAAGAACTTCATGGTGGGTATTAGGTTTTCGGAAAGACTAATTCCACATAACTGAGGTCTCTTACGAAGAATTATTGGAATTTCTGATTTTGGAATTCCAAGCTCAAGAAGAAATTCAACGACAGGCCTAACTTTTCCTTCCAAGCTGTAGTAGGCAAAAGCTGGGAACCTTCGTGTGACCTGCTGAATTTCCTCGAGATCCATTCCAAGTTCTATCAGATAAATAACATGCTGGGGAAGCTCTTCAGTAGGGACCGAACCACTGACCCGTGCCATTGCCTTAAGCTTCCGTGACTTGAAATTTACATCGGGTAGCTTTTTAGTGTCTAAAACCACATTTGGGGACACAGTTTCTGCTGTTATGTTTAATTTAGCAGGAGTATCTGGAAAGTTCTCCACCATGTCTACCAGATTACTTCCATGTTCTTTTTGGAGGTTTTCAAGGTAAGGAATAAGTGCATCTCTGATTTCCAGGGTCGTAAGCTCTCTACCTGCAAGGTAAAGAGAAACAAGAAACCATTTTATATCATACAAAGGCCTCTATGATAAATGGAAAAAATAAATTGATGTATAAAAACGGAAGGCAAACCTACGAGATAACGAGACTTATGAATAGAGTGAAGTTGGGAGACAAGGTGTTCAATGAAGAGATCTGACTTGTTTATGGTTCTTGCCGCAGCTGCATTGCTCAATCCCTGTTTTTTCAGGAATAACGTTAAAACAGCTTTGGCCTCTTCTTTCTCTGCTGCTAATAAAGTCAGGGGCACTCCTCTTAGACTCACAGCATTTACAGGCATTTCTAAGGCATCAAAAGATCACTACCATTAGAATACTTGTCAGTGCAGGATCAAAATCTATAAGAAACAAGTTGAACAACAAGAATTACGTATCACACTTTGCTTGATGATAATAAGTTTTAACTTGGTGTTGGGAAATGCTAGACACAAGTTAAAAAAGTTTACATGCCTACACATCATTGCTAAAGTCTTAATATGATAAGCAACAGGCACAGGAACTCGAGTCTTGCTTACACTTTTATTTTTAATGTAAGAACATTAGTTCTAGATGTTTCAGTGAATTTCTCTTTGGAGTTTTCTTCTTCACTTAGATTATTGCTTCCCAAGCAATTTAGCAAGGTATATGCTGTATCTGAATATTATATCTTCAGTTGTATTTTGTGATTATCATGAAAATTTTCTTAAGCGCATAAAAAATTTAATTTTGTATTGGAGCAAAAAGTTCCCACGCTGCAAAATGCAGTTGTTCAGCTAAATCCTAGCACCTTTCAACACCCATACATCAGCAACCATAGAATCTCATTGCCGCATCATCAAAACACATGAATTGAACAGCTTGTCGATTCACTTATTTTTCTTTCTTGGCAAATAGCCTCAATAAACAAAATAACAACTTGAAGCTCCAAATCCTTTCTCTTCTTCACAGTTCTTTCCTCATCCGCACAGGGAACTTCAACTCTTCTTTCCTCATTCAGAGTGCACTCCTCCTCTTCTAACTAAGTACTAAGCCACTTTTTCTATGAGCTTTTCTTCCTCACCTCATCTTTCCACATTATCTCAATTACGACTTCATCATCTCAATTACGACTTTTAACTTCCTTGTCAGCTTCTCTTCATTGCCTACTCTCTTGGTTGAATTCCTTACATCAACACTCCAAATTTTCTCCAAAGGGTTCAACTTCCGAAGAGCTTCCTCAACTTCTTGCAAGTGAATTAAATATGGCCCTTCTTATGGCAATGAAAGCACACCTTCACCATAGTTCACTTTTGCCTTCACCTTTCCTCGGTTTCCTCTTCTTTTCACCTCATGTCCAATCTTTTGATGGATTTCACTCACCGTTACCACTACACTTAGTGGCATCCTCAACTCCTTTATCATGAATAAGAACAAAGACTTTTCTTGTATTTTTCCTTCCACTATTTCCAACAAATTATTTCTCTCATCAAGGGTTTCAGTAAACCCTATTTGTATCAACAAGCCTTCAATCAATCTACTCTCAATTGAGAAGTTCAACCCTCCATCAACATGGCAGTTTGACACATCAACCTTCTTACCCCAACTTTCTCCCTCCACAAATTCAAAATCTCATATTTGGCTTCCAAGTAACCAACAACCTTAGTGATAAACAACCAAAAGCTTTTGGTACCACTTGTCATGAAGCAAAGTTATAATCAGTGTAAGAAAAAACACAACTAATACAATCAATGAAATAGAAAAAAAAACATAATTTATCTTGAACCAGCAAAAATAGTTCCTCTATTCTGAAATACTTGCTACATTACGATTATTAACCCTATTCATTGTTCAAGCTTATTTTATATATTGCACCTAATGTGTAAGAAAAACTGTCATCTAATCCCATATTTTCATTATATTATCTTTTTATAATTTTTATTTATGCATTATTTAAGGTATAAGTAATCAAAAATATGCATGAGCTTGCATAAAATGTAAAAAGTAGCAAGTACAATGCAACGGAGGAAGTATTTTTTATTGATGTTGTTCAACAATCAAATCCATAGATCTACAATGAGATCAAGCACACTCTAGCTTTTCATGTACCTCGCGCTCTCTACGCTCTCAATGGTGAGCTTAACTTAGCTCACAACCTCTTTAATAGGGTTCACATTTCACTCACAGCCTGTAGACAATGGCGAAGCCCTCCTTTTAGCTCTCTCTAGAACTCTTGAAGGTTACTCGCACTCTCTTCTCAAATTGTGACTTTCCCCTTTTGTTCTCTCTTGAACTTGTAATGCATCACATATGGCGTATTACGGGCATTATCTAGTTATTTATTAGCTTGTAAGATAGGTTAGCAGTGGAAAGTAGTATAAACAGAGGGAGAGAGAAAGAGATGGGTTACAATATGGCGTTTATATTAATACAAATCGCTGTTACATTACAATTTCAGTCCTATTTCGGCTGTTACTACAATCTGCCATTTTTTGCCTTAAATTACAGCAGTTTCTTGTTACACCCGAACCTGAGTTTATCACAGTTGGTATCAGTATGCTTTTTGATGATGCGTCGAGTAGGAGAATCAACGATCATCTAATTTACCACCAAGCTCAAAAGGATTTGGTGGCTTCTAAACTTGCTGAACACCAAAAACGGTGGGGAGCTCAAAAACAAACCATTGATAAAGTCAAGCTTGAAGTCAACAAATATCCTAAATTTGATTATTCTTGTCTTCCAAAACCCTGTAACAATCTTGTAGTCCTTTACTGTCACAATGGTGGCAACCAGTTCAATCAGAAACTTACCGACCTCTTCGCTTATATTTTTTCAAGCCCAATATGTACACTTATATTGATGAAGAGGATGATGACCTTGAGAACTCAAGGTTGGCCCTGATATTGAGAATAAGGTTCCCGATTATAAGCAATTACAACTATTCCCTAAAGAAAAGCGGGAGGAATTTGTGTGTGAGGGTATATGCCTATATGGGCACTGAGATTTTGGAAGCAAAATGATGTTGAATCATTTATGATACAATTTTAAGACTGTATTCTTGAGAATATAAACGGAAAGAAGCCATTGAAGGAGATGAAACAAGGAGAGGTTGTAGGATTTTAGACAAGGGAGATCTAGAAATTCCATGTGAAGAAAATGACGCTGCAAGGGAGGCTTTTTCAAGAAGGTAAAGCGGAAACGAATTTGTGTGTGAGGGTATATGCCTATATGGGCACTGAGATTTTGGAAGCAAAATGATGTTGAATCATTTATGATACAATTTTGAGACTGTATTCTTGAGAATATAAACAGAAAGAAGCCATTGAAGGAGATGAAACAAGGAGAGGTTGTAGGATTTTAGACAAGGGAGATCTAGAAATTCCATGTGAAGAAAATGACGCTGCAAGGGAGGCTTTTTCAAGAAGGTTAAGCGGAAACGAATGGTGGGGAGGATGGCCATGGGAACATGTCGAAAAACATGGAAATGGGTTAGGTCTCTCGCATGAAACTAGAGAAAATGGAAGTGATGATAGGAAACTCTGGTGGCAAGAGAGAACTTGCGATTGAAGAGGCCGATTCCCAAGTCCCAAGAGGAGATAAGGGAGAAGAGCCCGGTGGAAGGTGGTCATCTTGTGGAGGCAAAAGCTTAAAAAAAAATGAGAACATCAGCATAGAAAATCGAGAGAGAAAAAGAAAAAAAAAAAAAAAAAAAACCTAAGTTCAGAAGCCATATTTTCATGTATGTCTGAAAATATAGTTATTAATTGGCCTGAAAAATTGAGAGGGATCAAAATGTAGGGCTACAAAAAAAGAGGAGTTAGAAAAGGAAAGAAATGAAAGAATATGAAAAATCACAATAACATGACTTATGATCGAACCTCTTTAAGCTAAATAAAGGTGTTATGGATGCGAATGAAAGATTAAGATGCAGGGAACCCAAAGAAGAGGAAGAACATGCTTTAGCATTGTGAGTTAGGGGTCCTATAGAGGGCCCAATCCAACGTGGAGGTATGTTGGGTCCAGGTTTCGGAGGGGCTTGAAATTAGTATGGAAAAAGAAGAGGGAAAGAAGAGGAGAGAAAAAATCTAAGAGAAAGAGGAACTTGCAGTAGCAAACACTAATAGGAAGGGTTTTCGATTGGTTTGTAGGAAAAAGAGAATGTTGTTAAGGGAGAATGTTGGATTGTGGCATCATGAAAAGTTATTTTCAAGTTGTTTTTTGTCATGGGGTTACCATCACCCAACCGGTCAAAAAGGGGACAACCCACCCACAGATTATTTCAAATGAAATTGAACCCTTAATTTCAGACAAACAACAAAAGACTTAGGCCTTCTTCAAATTACAATACCAACCCAAAAAGTCCTCAAACTTGATTTTTGACATGATAAATTGGTCCTTTACTCACCCAATTTCTTTTAATTGCATTCTCTTTAAAACCTAAACTCTTACAATTAAAGATCAAGTCTATTTTCATCTACCTTGAGGACAAGGTGGATATTTTTGGTGTTTGGTATGCAATGCGTCACATGGGAGTAAATAGGGATTATCTAGTTAATTCGTTAGCTTGGAAAATAAGTTTATAGAGGCGTGTACTATAAATAAAGGCGGAAAGAGAAAACGCATCTAGAAAATATTTTGGGTTGAGTTTCTAACTTATTTTGGAGAGCAAGCCTCTCGAAAACTTGTAATTACTATTTCGCTATTATAAACATGTCAATAATATTATCACATACTCCTATATAACAATACAAATCACTATTACATCACATTTCAAGTCATACCTCACTTCTTACTAAAATGTGCAATTACACCCATACATGGCATACCAAATTGCAAAAACAAGATTGTATCGCATCGCATTAGTCGTGTTGTAAAGATTTTAAAAAGTCGAACATATAATTTTCGTGTTCTAAGCTGTAGAGAAATCACGTTATGGGCCATTTTGAGAGATATCTCATAGGCTAATATTTGGCATTACGGTAGCCACATCTCCATGTCATTACCATGATCGTAATCTTTACTGCATTTTTGCACTATATGGCATACACATTTCATCAAAGAACTCTCTAGAGGCAATACACGTTCTTTCTCTTTAATTTATCCTTTCTAAGGCCCCTGAATGAAATTAGGTTTATGTCTAGATCCACATTTGATTCTTGCATACCTTAGCTTAATTAATAAAGTAAATGAATTTCTTAAGCAAAAAAATTAGAATAAACAACTTATGTCAAGATCCACATTTGATTCTTGCATACCTTAGCTTCATTAATAAAATAAATGAATTTCTCAAGCAAAAAAAATTAGAATAAACAACTTACTTCAAGGTAATATGATTTGCGATATATTCAAAGCGATGATAAGATAGGTAATCACAAACCATGTTTCCCTTATATAGTATTTGGCTAATTATTTTAAATTCCTTTCCTCGTATTCTATCTTAGAATTTGCCCAAACACAATTTCCCTCCCACTTACAAAACCCTTAAACTCCTCTATACCAAACTATTAACCAAAAATGACCATCATTGCGCATCCACTTAAACACCAATTAACTGCCTCTAAGATGCTACCCCAACCCCAACATTAGACATCACCACACTATCCACCTTAAAGTCAAAAACACCACCACACCCTTATTAGTGTAACCTCCACTAACCATTGCACCACCAAAAGTAAGCACAACATCTAGAATATCACCCCTCACCACCACTGCACCACCAAAACCATCAATGTTTCCAAACCCAACACATTACCCCAAAAACATGAAAATTATCACAACATTTGAAATCACCGCCAAACTGAGAAATGGAGAATAGACAACAAAGGACTTAGAGATAATCATTTAACAAAAGCGTGAAGAATGGCTTTCAAGAGTTGGATTCGATCATGAAAACTTCATATTTTGCAAATGATGTCCAATGTCCAACTATTCAAAAGAATCTTGGATATCTGATATCCGACAACTCAAAAAATCCAAATATTCGAAGATCTGAATTCTTAAAAAATTGATATCTGAATCCGTATCCGAATTTTCGAATCGAATATCCTTTCTGAATTATAATTTCGAATCGAATATCCTAATATTCAAATCGGATATCAGATCGAATCATCAAATTTTTGGATCATCAGATAGTTTTGCTCATCCCTGCCCGAAACACAATTTTGCAATATGGCTCAAATATCTATGCACATATGCGCCCAATTTGGAAAATGAACTATTTTGAGGTAATTCAGATGTTTGGTATTCGATTTTGAGTTAGAACATATCAGATCTAAAGACCAAAACATTTCGATTTTTATAAGGATAACTTTCATTCTACTTTCGATTTTTACTACCTGAAAAATTTCAGATTTCATTATCATACCATAGTGTCATTTCTAAGATAACTTATACTCTTCCACAATGTCAATAAATGAATTTGAAATGCAAGAGTTGGGGATGTTTGGGAAGAACAACATGGGTTAAATGCACATAAAAACAAAGCACAATAACAATTGAACAACACACAAAGATAAATGAGGTATCTTTGGATACCTCCCCCTCTAAATAAGTTTACTTTCTTTAATGGAACAACATACACTAATGAATAAACATCACACAGCCTTTGAAAACACTCTCTCAAGATAAAGACCTCACCTTTAATGGTGGTCTCTCTCAAACACACTAGTACAAGAAAAAGGAACTCTATTGATATGAACCCTAGTCGCCTCTAGTGTAATAGCCTTTCTCTATTGATTTCCTAAACCTATTTGAGCCTTTAAATAGCCAACAATATGTTAGGAAAAAATGCCTTGCTCCCAAGCCAAAATCCCGCAAAACAGAAAACATCAGTTTTGGCCTGTATTATTTTGCTCGATCGAGCGGCCTTTAGTGGCCAACTACTGACCTTGTGCACTTGCTACCTCGTGCGAGAACTCCCTCCTTTGAGCCTTGCTTCGTTCAAGGCACAGCTTGAGACTCTCCTTGAGTGTTTGTCTTGTTCAAGCTATGTCTTGCCTTGCCCAAGACACTCCAAAACATCTCCATTCATCACTTCATCAAGCGACCTAAAGCTTATCCTTCCATTACACACATCACCACTCTCAAGTGTGCATGCCATGGAGTATGCTACTAGGTGATCAAAGTCACCTTCTACATCATGAGAGCTGATTCTTGCTTTAACAGAATTTAATCTTACCCTAATATTGTGCATGATTCTTCTATTTCCCAAACTACTCTTACCGTAGGACACACCAATCCAACATCACCCATTTGCAACCTCTAATTAGATTATTCCTTGTCCCTTCCATATACAAATCTTCAATTGGAATTTTCCCGATTCCCCACCAAATTCTAGCCCAAAATGAGCATCCGAGTACCCAGTTCAAATTCCATCTACCCTAAGTCACTACAATCTAAAACAGAACTTTCAGAAAACAACTGAGATAGTATATTGAACCCTTATTAAAAGCAATAGAGTATATAAGATAAAATGCCAAACACAAATGTTCAACTTCAACAACAATAATGGGTTAAAACTAAAAGTGATTTATTACCTTGGGCAAAACGTGCTTCCGTATGCTGCCTCCGAGAAAGTTTAACAGTTGGGGAGTTGCGCAATGAAAAGACGACGCTGGTAACAAACACGAGAGGGGGTCCGTGCAATTGGCACAAGTCTCGCTTAATAAGCACAGTGCTGTGGAAGTTCGCCGGAATGTCACTGTAAGTCATCGTTACCATAGATCCTGAACTCGTCGCCATTGACGGTGTTGCTCAGATAGTGGAAGTACAGATGGCGGAGTGAAGGGTTTGAGTTTGGGTTTGTGAAATAGATGGGTTAATGAAATTTGTTACTTCATCGATTCCTAATTGACGTTCTGATTTGTATTTTGGACGGTTATGTTTATCATTATTGTATTTATCTAAATACCAAGTAATTTCTAATTATATATCATGTTTTGTTTTTGATACTTTTATGTGTTTGTAATTATTAATGTGATTTTATTCATAAATTTATTTTTTTTATTATTAGTTTGTATAATTAGTTAGAGTTAGTTGAATGAATGTTGCTATTATTATATATATACATACATAGGGTTAGTTGAACAAATGTTGTTATTAGAATATACATATTAATATTATTAGGGTTAAATAGGATTAATTACTTAGTTTTAGGGGTAATTAGGGCTAAGTATATATTTTGATTTATGTGTGTTAACTTTATTTTGAATTAATTAATCACACTCAGGATGACAAAATATCATTCTTGGATGTATGAAAGTATTGAATCGTCAGAATTTATTAATGGCATATTAGAATTTTGTAGATAGTGTTAATATCCTTAGAGAGCACATACTTCGACGTGGATTTAGGCCTTAATATCATGTTTGGGTTTGCCATGGTGAGGAGGAAGTTTACAAAGAAAAAAGTGTTAATGAGGATGCCAATGAAGATGTAGTAGATCGTGTTGATGGGTATGAGACAGATGAAGAGAATGTCAATGAGGATGTAGATCATGTTGATGAGATGATGGAGGGAATCGAGGATGAGTGAGGAAAACGTCCTCGTGTTTTTGACTTGTTGACAGAGGCTTCTCAAAAGCCTTTTGTACCCTAGATGTACAACGTTCACCAAACTAATAGTCGTGTTGACAATTTTCAACATTAAGTCAAAGTTTAATTGGAGTGAAACTAGTTTTACTATGTTATTAGAAGATTCAATGAACTTCCAAAATCGACATATTATGCCAAAAAGCTCATGTGTCCTTTTGGCTTAGGGTACCAGAAGATTCATGCGTGTTCGAATGATTGTGTATTGTATCGGAATGAAAATGAGAACATAGAAGATTGTCCTAGGTGTGGGTTATCGCGTTACAAGCATAAAGGGGCTCGGGATACTAAAGGGCCGCCGGCTAAGGTATTATGGTATCTGCCAATAATTCCTAGATTCAAGCGCTTGTTTTCTATAAAGAAAGATGCGTTAAATTTGAGGTGGCATGCAGATAGAGTGAAGAAAGGCTACCTGCTCACACATCCATCTGATTCTCCGGAGTGGAAGAGTATTGATAGGTTGCATAAAACATTTGGGGATGAAGTTCCTAATTTAAGGCTCAGACTGTGTACGGATGGAATGAACCCATTCGGCAATCTTAATTCTCAACATAGTACTTGACCGGTATTGTTAGTGATCTATAATTTGCCACCTTGGTTGTGTATGAAGCGTAAGCACATTATGCTTTCGCTTCTTATCTTGGGTCCTAAACAACTTGACAATGACATAGATGTATATATTGCATCTTTCGTTGAGGATTTGAGAAAGATGTGGGATGAAGGCGTTTTCGTGTATGATGCACATGCTAATGAGGAGTTCACCTTGCGTGTAATGCCTTTATGCACCGTTAATGATTTTCCGGCATATGGCAACTTATCAAGTATAAGAAAAAAGGGAAAAAAGCATACCCAATATGTATCGATGACATGGAATCCACGTGGATTCCTAAGTGCAATCATGTATTCATACACCATCGAAAGTTCCTCCTACGAGATCACTAATATCGTAAGAAGAAAAAGATGTTCAACGGGGAGGTTGAGGACCGTGTAGCTCGTCGACCGTTGACCAGTTATGAGGTTTACGAACAGGTTAACGGATTTGAAACTGTATTTGGTAAAACAAGGCAAGTGCAAGGGGGTGAAGACCGACTATGGAAAAAAGTATCAATCTTTTGGAAGCTTTCATATTAGAGAGATCTACATGTTAGGCATTGTCTTGACGTTATGCATAGAGAAAAATATATGCGATGCCATACTCGGGATGCTCATGAACATTCCGGGTAAGACAAAGGATGTTAAGGTCGTGCGAGATTACTTTGAATGTAAGGGTATTCGTCCAGAGTTGTGGCCACAAGTTAAGATGAGTAAGAAAAGAAATAGAGCTGATGAAGTTGGTGGCAGTAACAAGGGAAAGAGTAGTAAGAAGAAGATGAGTAATGAAAAAAATTATTTGCCTCCAACTTGCTACACATTGTCCAAGGTAGAGAAGGGGACATTTTGTGAGTCTTTGTATGGCATTAAGGTTCCGTCTGGGTACTCATCCAACATAAAGAGATTTGTGACCCTAAATGCTGAGTTGAAGTTGGGAAGCATGAAATCTCACAATTGCCATGTAATGATGCAAGTGTTCTTACCAATTGCAATCCGTGAAATACTACCAAAACAAGTGAGATATGCTATTACCGAGCTATGTTCGTTTTTCAACACAATTTGTAGTAAAGTTCTTGATCCCTTTAAACTTGATGCTCTTCAAGTCGACGTGATTGTAACTTGATGCAACTTTGAGATGTATTTTCCACCTTCTTTTTTTGACATAATGGTTTATCTTATTGTCCATCTCATTCGTGAAATCAAGCTTTTGGGTCCAGTTTTTGTAAGGTAGTGTTATCCTTTTGAAAGGCACATGTGAGTTTTATAAAACAAAGTGAGAAATCCAGCACAACCCGAGGGGAGTATGATTCAAGGCTAATATGTAAATTTTATTAACCGCAAGCGCATGGTATACGTGTAGCTAAACGGGTCGAACTCAGGGAAGCGAGTTAACTAATTTGTTCGATTTATGACTACGAGACACGGATCAATAAGTAGTTGGGTTGAGAAACTAATACTATAATGCAAATAAAACTAATAATTAAAGTTAAGACAATGATTAATACGAAGATAATAATAATATGACAAATCTTGGGCGTCGGGAATCACCTAATTCTAACATTGGAGTCAATTACTCTCATAATTGTACGAATTTAAGTCATTAGAATAATTAAACGTAATCTAATTAACCTCAAGCTTTCTCTCTATTGATCAATATCGGTTTAAGACTTTACTAGTGTTAATCCTCAAACTTCCCTTTTATTGGCTAAACTAATAGGAATTTAACTTAAATATATCTCAATCCTAAATTAATCTTAATCTCAAACTTCCATTTTATTGAAAAGGTTAATAAAGATATTTAAATTAAGATTCATTAAGCATAGGTTTAATCGTAGACCCAAATTTCACACAATTAATTGATAAAATATCATCTCATGCTTCGAATTAGGGTTTTTACCCTAACCCTAGAGAGGAAAACTACTCACTAGACATGATGATAAACATGCAATTAATGATGAATGAAAACCAAACTGAAATACTACACATGACAATGACGAATAATTTAATGCAAAAGGACAAGTAAATAAGTAATAAAGCAAGAACACTTACTAATTCAGATGAACATAAACGCAAATTGCAATGAAAAATAAAAATGTAACAACAGAGTGCAACAATGAAAGCTCTCAAAGAAGAACAAAAAGAAAAATTCTGAAAAATTAAAAATTAAAACTGACTTAATGATAAAAAAAAAATAACTACCACTATTTATAGTGGCTCCAAAAAGTAATCGTCAAAACGCACGAAAAAGGCACCTGATGTGCTGGCGACGACTCGTGACATCAGGGGCGACGACTCGTCGCTTTTGTTTTGCCTGAGGTATCTGAGTTCAGTGAATGTGTGACAAGTCGTGGCAAGTTGGAGACGACTCGTCGCTTAGCCTTTGGATTGATATACATAGATCAGTAAGTATGCGACGAGTCGTGGCATATGTAGGACGACTCGTTGCTTTGGCTCTAAAATGCTCTGATGACTTCAGTGGATATGCGATGAGTCATGGTTGAATGGGGACGACTCGTCGCTTTTGTTTTGGACTTCATTTGCTCTGCGACGAGTCGTGGCTTTTTAATGCTCCTTAACTAGGACTCGTTTCTTTCTCTTGGGGCTTGTTTGGCTCGATCTCTTCACTTCTTATAGGGGTCTTAGGTTATTTCTCCAAGCCTTCACCCTCTTATCACCCCCGGAATCTAATAAAACTCCGATTTTTGCCTCAAAATTACATAAAATACAATATTAAACATATGAGACAACAATATCAAATAACACTATCAACACTACCTAAAACCCACTAAAACATCACATAAGGAGCATAAAAATAACATGAATAAGTGCATATAATCGCACTTATCAAAGGCACTGTGAGCGATGAGATTGGTAACTTCATAACCGAGTATATGGCCATGGCAAAGCCTATTGGACTTCCCACGTCTTGACATGAAGGAAGGCTTGAGGAAAAAGGAACAATTGGCTCCAAATCGATCACACCTCCTCAAGACAATCTTCAACAAGCACACTTGTATGTGTTGCATCATATTTCAGAAGTCCATTCTTTTTTGAATGAGCATTTTGATATATTACGCGCCAAATATCCTTCTAAAGGGGATAGGGCATTAATGTAGTTGCATAATAAGACGTTTATTGATTGGTTTCATAATCGAGTAATATGTGATGAACTCAAGGGTGTATCTGAAATTGCTAAGTGGTTAGCTTTTGGTCCTCGTGAGAATGTCAACAAATATGAGGGTTACAAGGTCAATGGGTTTACATTTTGGACTAAGGGTCAAGATAAGAAGTCATCTTATATACAGAATAGTGGGGTTTCTATTGTGGCGTCATGTACATTTTACGCGAGTGCCAAGGATCAATCGTCGGTTGATGCTAAATTGGTATAGTTCGCGCGGGTACATGAAATATGGGAGCTTAACTACTCTAGTTTCACTATTGGTCTTTTCAAATGCAAGTGGAGAGATAGTAATCGCCGATGTGTAAAAAGTGATGATCCTTGTGAATTCTCTCTTGTAGACTTAACTCATTTGTGTGATAGTGATGAGCCATTTATCCTAGCCACACAGGCCAAGCAAGTGTTCTACATTGTAGACCCATCTGATAAAAAATGGTCTATTGTTGTACCGAGAAAAAGAAGTATCCTAGGTTTGGGTGATGTTGAGGATAAAGAAGACTATGATGCTTTTGAAGACTCCCCGCCCTTTATCAATCCAAAATCCGTGAATGAATATGATGTAGATGTTAATTATATGCGTTAGATCACACAGAAGGAATACATTTGAATTAAGTGATTCACAAGGTATGAAGTCTAGATGCTTTTTTGGCACTTACTCGCTTAAATTAGTTCAAACTTAGTTTGTTTAGCATGAAACTTGGCACAAAACACTATTTGGTATATATTATTGTGTTGAAATGGTTAGAATCGAAAACAATAGTCATATGCTTGAAATTACGTACTAAGTTCCGTTTTAAAGGTTTTTTTTAAGCTTTTTTGGTACTTTCTCGCATAAAGTAGTTCAAACTTGGTTTGTTTGGCATGAAACTTAGCACACAACACTACTTGGTATATATTATTGTGTTCAAATGG
This sequence comes from Amaranthus tricolor, assembly GCF_026212465.1. Taxonomy (NCBI): domain Eukaryota; kingdom Viridiplantae; phylum Streptophyta; class Magnoliopsida; order Caryophyllales; family Amaranthaceae; genus Amaranthus; species Amaranthus tricolor. Next base: position 25,897,885 of record NC_080049.1, read on the forward strand.
TTAGAACTGAAAAAATAGTCATATCTTTGAAATTACGCGCAAAATTGCTGTAACACCCCGAGATTTTAATAACGTGAAAATTTAATATTTTAATAGTTTTTAAAGATTTTACGATTATATTTAATTAAATCTGAAATTAGTTTTAATAAATTTCTTGCATACATGAATTTAAATGTTAATTTATATATATATCAAAAATATAGTTACGATTTCTTAAATAAAGAGGCAATATAGTTACGATTTCTTAAATAAAGAGGCTCGAATCGAAATGATTATTTTATTAAAATGTGTGAGGCCGCGAAAGTGAATCTCTTAGTTAGATCTCGCAACAAAATGAACCGAGATAAAAAAAAATTAAATAAATAAATAAATAAAATAAGCTTAATAATAATAATAAAAAAAAAGAAACGGTATAAAAAAAAAATGAAACACACGAAACCCTAATGCGAAGCCGTCATTCTCCCTTCTCCCTTCTCCTCCTTTCCTTCCCTCCTTGCACCAGCAGCCGTCCTCCCCGCAGCCGCATCTCTTCTTCCTCCAAACCGGCAGCAACAGCCGGCTTTTCTTTCCCCACGCAAGCAGCAGCCACAGCACACTCTCCTCCTCCCTCGCTGTGTCTCGCCAGCAGCAGCCACGATCGCTGCCTTCTCCACAATCGCCAGCAGCCGCCACGGTCTAGACGCGTGGTGTTAACCGTCTAGTCTTCACTCCTTTCTAATTACCCCATTGTAAGCCCTCTCAAGTTCACTCTAAGTAATTTTGCTAGTTTTTAATCAGAATTTTACTAAGTTTATGAACTTGGAGTTAAATTTGTATGATTTTCATTAAATTCTTTTGTGGGTAAGAGTTTGATTGATGAATTGAACCTATTCATGATTTAAAGTTTGAAGTGTGATTAGAAATTATGGGATGCGTGTTGATTGTGTATTAGTTTGGTTTAATCTTATCATAGGTTATAGAAATAGTATTATCTTTAAATATGAAATAATTAGGGTTTGGATTTAGAAATGAAATTACAAATGATGTACGTCTATCTTATATTTTGATGGTGTGATGATTGATTAAATAACTTTAAAAGTTGTTTGAAACTTAGTTGATGGATTTTGTTGTGAAAATTAGTAATGGTGGTGATTGTAGTGCTTATGGAAGTGATCTTAGTTGTTAAATTGGGATAAATAGCTGCTAGTTGTTATGATTTGATTGTTGTGAATTACAAGTATTCTTATTAGGTTGTTATTGAAGTCATAATGCATAATCTTAGTAAGGCCATGAGAATGATGTCAACTTATTGTAAAAAGTTGTTAAGTTGCTTGTAGTGATGCTCGATTGTAGTCTCTCTAACTTGGGAGGATGTAGTGAAGAATGTTGCGATCTGACCACTTTAAGAATTGTCCTCACGTCATAATAGAGTTATATGTAACTTCGTGAGACTTAAGTGTGAATCGTCATAACTCAAAGTTAGTTGATGTAATGAAGCAGTCGACATAATCCTTTTATTCTTTGCCGATGGAAAAACTTGTGTTATTGTTGAATTAACGATGATGCTTGGTGTTGAATGAGATGCGTACGTGCTAAAAGTAATTGGAAACTTGTCGTGAATGGATGATAGAGGTTACTTGGTTTTTAGCTGGTATAACAAAGTAGTTAAGAGAACTTATAAGTTCTATTCCTAACTTGTATAGGTTCCCAGTTTATAAGAGGAAAGTAGACCCCTTAGTTGGGCGATTTTTGTAACTTGTGGTCGTGCATTGACGCTTGCAGGTACGTACACGCAGTAATTAATTATCATATTCATTGTTTCAAAGTATTATTCATATTTCATGATTATATGCATCGTATTAGAATTATAGATAGTCAGAAAGTAAGTCATGCTAGTGGATGGTCATAAATAGTGATATAGGCAAGTAGAGTGGAAGCATTAGGAGACTATGAGAACAAATTTCTAAATAGTAGAGAACGCACCATAGTTGTGTGTAGTATCGAAGTGTTTTTCCTACTTATTGAGCCTTGATTTATGATTAGTTGGCGTGACTCAGCTGGATTATGTCCGGTTGATTTATTAGTCCCCTAGGTGAGGTTCGACGGGACCACCGTAAGGGGGTATGAGCATGCTTGGGTCATTGGGCGCCGGGAGGCCGATAACGCCCTTTGACCGAGGTGTTACCATGAGGGCCTTGCAAACCCCAATATGGTGGCCTCTTTAGTTTTTCCCGAAGGTAGAACCCGAGTGGGTCAGCTGGAAGGGGCATGAGCTCATGCTTTGCCAATGGGCGCCGGGAGGCCGATAACGCCCTTGGCCGTGTCACTATGCCATGAATAGAGAAAGGATCCACTACCTTGAATATACCTTGAGAGGTTAGCAGTTGAAAGAGAAATTATGAACAAATAGAAGTGTTTAGACAAGTGAGTAGATTCATTATTGCCATACTATATCGTTACCTACAGTTTGTTCGATGACTATAATTGTTATAATTGTATTTATTACTGACGTGTGCATGTTGTTGTTGTTGTTTGCTCATGACTCTCTATGATGTTCCTGCTATGACGCATATGACTATGGTCATTATGTTGAGCAGCAGGAGGATCATAGCTTGGCATGTCAGGTATAGGAGCTTCTTTTGCTTTGCGTTGGGGAAAGAGCGGAGTACGATCGTAACAATTGTGTATAAATCGTCTTAATGCTTGTAGCTTCCATGATACTTGTAAAGTTTTCTTTTGGGGTTGTAAAATTTCTTTTGTATGGAGCCATGTGACTCCTCGTATGATCCATAGATCCGCTGCGTAGTTTTAGATGTACAGTAGGGAGAATACTTCTTTAGTATCCGTCAGATCGATGCGTTAACACTGGAACCACGATCCTCGTTAGAGTTGAAGTTTTGTGAAGCCGACGATGATTTGTTCCGTCGTGACGTATTCTTTTGAAAGGCGTTATAGGCCTTAGATTAGTTTAATCATGCTAATCAATTATAACTACATATATTCTATTCACATCCTCAGTTTTCAGTAGAGATGCTGTCGAAATTCCGCTCACTCACCCTTTTTAATTAATCCTTAGCGTTTATGTTAAGTATTTTCTCTTCTTTTCTTTTTATGTAACACCCGAATTTCCTCCCTTCCTTCACGATTCTGGTTACGTTTAAGGGGTTGGAAATTCAGGGGTGTTACAATTGCGTTTTTCAGGTTTTTTAAGTGTTTTGGCACTAACATCTATTATCTCTTAGTGCTTTCGAGTTTCGACAAGATAATAGTATTGATTGCAACTACTACACTCTCAAATTTATGGACGATCTCTTACAAGCTGTGAAGAATGTTGGAGTCGAAAATATTGATGTGGTATATATATATGTTACGTTCTTAAATTATAATATTATATATTTAAGGAAAAATTATAAGAAACTACCTAATCTCTATAGGTTTATTTGTAAAAACTACCTTATGTATTTTTTTTTTTGCAAAAACCTAACTAATCTGATATATTTCTCTGTAAATGACAACCACTTAACGGACAACGTTAGTTGACCGTTAAGTTTGAGGGTTTGATCAATTTAAGAGGTTAAATTGTCTATGTGGCAGGATCTCATTGGTTCTCGTTTTTTAAATAATTAAAATTAAAATACATAATTTAACAATATAAAAGATTTTTGACGTCATTTTTACCCATCATAACGATTTTTTTCTAAAAAATGGACGCCGTTATTAGTCATCTTATGGAGTAACTCGTTCGAAAATCCGGTTGAAACAAGTACTTATTCGCCTATTTTCCTATACGTAAACCGAAAATGATATTTGACGTCATTTTTACCCATCATAACGATTTTTTTCAAACAATGGAGGTCGCGATTATCCTTATGGGATAACTCTTTCGAAAATCTGGTCGAAACAAGTACTTATTCGCCTATTTCCCGACTCATAAACCGAAAAAGAAATTTAAAGTCATTTTTACCGATCATAATGATGATTTTTCAAAATCCGGACCTCGCAATTATTCTTATGGATAACTCTTTCGAAAATCCGGTCGGAACACACCCTTATGGGTAATCGCGAATATGCTGCTTCAAAAAATTAAATGGGCAAATAAGTACTTGTTTCAACCAGATTTTCGAAAGAGTTACCCCAAAAGGGTAATAACGACGTTCGTTTTTTTTGAAAAAAATTGTTATGATGGGTAAAAATGACGTCAAATATCTTTTATTTTTTTGTTTTGTTAAATTATGTGTTTTAATTTTAATTATTTAAAAAACGAGGACCAATAAGATACTTCCACATAGACAACTTAACCTCTCAAACTGGTTAAACCCTTAAACTTAACGATCAATTAACATTTTCCATTAAGTGGTTGTCATTTGCAGAGAAATATATCACATTAGGTAGTTTTTGCAAAAAAAAAAATACATAAGGTAGTTTTTTGCAAATAAACCTATAGATTAGGCAGTTTCTTATAATTTTTCCTATATTTAATATTATGTAAAATCTTAATGTAGTATTATATAAACTTTTTTAATTATTTCATATAATATTAAGATTTTATACAACACTCCAAGGAAAACACGCACTTTGAGAGAAGAGGAAATGCGCGAATTGAAGAACATGGTGGCCGTGTATCTTTCTAATTTATGAGTTTGGTAGTGTAATTAGTTTAGATTTTGGACTTATATATATATATATATATATATATATATATATATATATATATATATATATATATATATATATATATATATATATATATATATATATATAAAATTAAATTATTGTTAGATTTTAATATATATAATATATACTTTTGCCATTAATATTGTATATATGTATTATTTATGATATATATTATATATATATATATATGTTTATTACAATGATCGAGTGTATATTAGTGATGAATTTATGGTGCTTATTTGGTGATTGCAATTGTGTATATTAGAAATGAATATGCATTGGTTTATTAATAAAACGAAAAAAACCAAAAAAAAAAATTATTATATGCTGCGGTTCTATGGAAACCGCAGAATATATTGTGTTTTTTGAATTTAAAAAAACACACTATATTTTGCGGTTCCCTCAGGGCCGCAGCATACAATGCATTTTTGTGCTGCGGTTTTAAACCGCAACATTTAAAATAAGTCATCTGCTGCTATCACTAATACTTGGGGTTAACGCAGCATATAGTGGCCAAAAAAACCGCAGCAATTAAGGTTTTTTCCATTAGTGTGTATAACTCTAGGAAGTCAACTGTGAGAAGATGAGCAATTCCTTAGTTTGATTTTTTTTTATAAGACCAAATCAAATTAAAATTAATTTTGTTTGTGATTTGTAAAATTACCTAAATAAGCCAGTGTTTGATCACAATTTTTGGTCTTGGATTATGGATGATTATGGGTCAGGTCTAGATCGAGTTTAACCAGATGCAGACCCAATATCATTTACTTTTGTGGACCCATATCTAGACTCGGGCCCTTAGGGTCTAAATATTTTGGACATGAACCTAGATTGTTCGTCGTATTTGATGGAGCTAGAGTCATAATAGGGTTTTTAATGGATCTTGATTTAACTATTTACATTTACAGTTTTTTACATTAGATTCATCACCATCATTATAGGTTGTATATAAGTCTAAATTGAGTCCAAATAAATATAAAAATAGGTTTAGAGCTAATTTTAAATTAATTTTGAATTGTGTAATAGTATTAAATATAGAGCAGATTTGGTGAATCTGAAACAAATTTAACGGGTATAGATGTTAAATGGGTTTAGACAGAGAGATTGAGTTAGATATGGGTCTGAAGACCAAAGACCCAGACCGACCCTAACCAGACCCATACTAAGTTTTTCTTGAGGCTCGAAACCAAACCTGAATTCGCTGGGTCTCAAAAAATTAGACTCGGATCTAAAAATAGGGACAGATGTAGGACGAATCCAATAGAGTTTTAGACCCATAACCATCCCTACTTCGAATCATTAGTCAATTAAATTCAAAGAATAGGAGTATGAAATATGAGAAACATTTTTTTTCTCTTTTCGTTCCTTTTCTTTCATTCCATTTTTTAATTCAAAATTTTTTTTAATAGAATTTTATCTGATGTATTGAATTAGTTTTTATGTAATGATTTTTCAGAAAAATATCCATAAAGTTAGAATTATTCAAGGTTAAAAAGGGCTGGAATTATTTTCGAAAAATGAGTGGGGGATGGGATTATTCTAAACTTTTTTTTCTTATTTTATTTAAAATCAAAATCAAGCCAAACAATTTTTGAACTTGATAATGAATTCTAAACAACAAACCAAATTAAAAAACAAATGCAGTAAATCAAAACAATGAAAATCATAATAAGAAAAGTGAGGTGGAAAAAATGGAAGTTGAATTCTAGTTTAAAGGTATAATTTTGCTGCAAGTGCGCTCAAGTTTTCTTATTAGTAAGACTATTAGGTTCTTCAAATTCATATGTTAGGTTAGTGCAAAGTTTACTCATTTGTAGTTTAGTCCAATTTAAAAAGTGAAATTATATTTTAATTTGGATTCAAATTAAGTTTTTGATTTCTATTAGGATTAATCCTAATTCAAATCAAAATATTTTGACTTTTTTTATGTAAATCAAATTAACAGTATTGCCATATAATTTTTTTCGAATAACATTCAACCCTAACTATAGGCTACATCATAGAAATAAGGAAATTAAATTCTTTATCTATTTTATACTCATCATATGGTCTTATTATCGTATCTCACTTTTTATTTGTAGCCAATTTTTTTATTATCTAACAATCTTTGTTTTCAAGTGTGCCTCTCCCCTCTATTCATTTCCTTCAACTGATTCAAATTCCCTTTAAATATTAAGTAGAAGAAAAAATTGCCTAAATAATAATTCGTTTTTAACTAATTTTCCTACGATAATCTCAACTTTTGATAAATAACAAATAATTTCAACTACTCATCTTTCTCAACGATCCTATTATATTTGCGTGTTTCCTTTCATAGACGTACAGGTGGAAAAAACTAGTGATACATAAAGAACTCTTAAACAGTTTATATCGATCTTATTCAAAAAATCAAAATGTATAGAACAATGTTAGCAAATTGGCAAAAATCAAATGAACTCACTCAACTGTACTTAGAGCAAGAAGAACTAAATATTAACATCTCCTTTTTGCTTGTACACTTGAGGGACAATCTTCCTTTGGCCCAAGGAAACCTTTGCATGACTATGATACGTTTTCCCCTAGTTCGTTCAATTCTTGAACTAAAATAAAATGATATTCTGTAGTATTTTGGATGAATTCTTGATTATCCTAGTTTGTCTGTTTATTGAACATTTAAATATATGATTGAAATTTAAGTACTGAAAGCTAAAATATTTATCATTAAATTTGTTTAAAATATATAAATATCAAGAAATCTAATATCCATTTTATTCAAACACATACAACTCGAAATTAAGTACTTAACCAATTCATTAATTTATATGGGGTATAACACAATATATTAGCAAACAAGCAAATTAGCAATAACATTATTGACCATTATTTAGAGTAAGTTCCAAAACAAAATGCAAATTACAAAATGGTATTGTCATCTCAATTACTCACAATATCTTGAATAAATATCCCCAAACTTTTGTAAGAAGACCCACCATCTTCTAAAGCTTTTCTACTTTTTTCTCGAATTTCTTTCACTCTCTTCCTAGCTTCATCATCCATACACATTAATCTCCTAACACCATACTCAACCTCTTCCGCACTCACTTGAAAATTAGCTTTAAATGTCTTAAAATCACGTCGATAATCCATCCTAATCTCGACTGCTAAACCAAGCTCCTTAACAAGCGAAAATGCATTCAGTTGTTGCTCAGCATAAAGTGGCCATGTTGCCATAGGAACCCCAAACCACAAACTCTCTAACGTCGAATTCCATCCACAATGCAACACAAACCCACCAATAGCAGAATGCTCTAATATCGACACTTGTGGGGCCCACCCTATAATTTTTCCTCTTTCAGCCGTACGGTCCATAAAGCCTTCAGGTAAGGCATCTTCAAACGTCCCGTCCTCACTTGGCTTTGCAAATTTACCCTCCGGAGGTGGTTTCCGAAGAGACCATAAAAATCGATACCCAGATTTCTCTAAACCATTAGCTATCTCTTTTACTTGATCTGCATCAAAACTTCCCATACTCCCAAAACAGAGGAACACCACTGAAGAACAGGGCTGATCATCAAGCCATTTCATGATTGACATATAATCTTGGTGGGACCCACTTGTACTGTTTTTCCCAAGCTCTAAAATGGGACCCACTGGATAAACAGGAGGGATACTACCGTTAGCTACAAGATCAAACAAAGCATCTGTACCAATTGTTTCTAGCTCTACAAATGTATTAATCAAAATACCCTTAGATTTTCTCAATCCTCTCGCTAGTTTTAGAGACACCGTGGACCCACGTTCTTTATCGACGAGTGAAGCAGGGAAGTTTTTCGCTCTGAGTCGGTTTACAAACCCGGGAATAACAAACTCGGTATCAGGGTTCTCGAACTGAGTAAAAATATCGACCCCTTCATCATCAGCCATTGATTGAAAATGTAAGAGTACATTCATAAGGTTAGCTCCGGATGTGTAAAACACATACCAAGGGACTTGAAATTCATCGGCAATATAACTCATGTCTAGACAGAACATATCGAGGATTAACCCGGAAAGCTTGGGTGAACCAGATCGAATCCTTTCCTCGATGGCATGCTTAATGAGGGGTTTTTGGAGGTCTAGGTAGGTCTGAAAGAAGGCTGGAGAAGATGGGTCAGGGGAATTCGAAAGAGGGGGTAAAGTGTGGAAGATGAGACGAGTTGGGTACTGATTTTCACGTTTTTGGGATTGGATGAAGGCGCTGAGAGTGGAAAATGACATAGGGAAGTTGATTACGAGGATGAAGATGGAAAAGCGATGGTCGCGTTGGAGGATGAGTTTAGCCATGTTTACAGTAGAGAGGAGATGACCCATTCCTGGTGTTGGAATGAAGACTAGCTCCATTGTTGAAGAGCTTGTCATGTTTGGGGAGGGGTGAAGATGCGTGTAGAAATAATGTATGGAGCTAATTATCTCTATGGAGAAGTATATGTGTGGTAGACTCGTAGTTTATTAAGGAAAGGATCGTTGATTATATATGTATAGACTAATCTCTAACTATAAGTTTAAACTTTTGATTAAATTGATTTTTTATTTTTTATTAACATAAAAATCAACGTAATAAGAGATGACATTCGAATCTCAATCACTTTTTATTTAAAGTGAAATGTTCAACACTAATTATAAAGAGATCGTGTGAGGGGTGTGTTAGAGGTATAATATACCATGGGGCCTTAACCAAGAGTTTATTACGCTTTGATTAAGTTGCTTCCTTGACAATTTCCATTAAATGCACAATATTAATCATTAATATTTTTGCTTTCATATGATAAAAAAACAAAAAATTAATATTATGAAAATATATAAATTAAGTTAAATTTAATAAGATCTCATTTGATTGTGTTTTGAACACAAAGAAGTATATGTCAAATAAAATTAATTAAAATCATAAATACTATTAATTTCATTGTATAGTAGCAAAAGGAAGTTTTATTGGGAGTATGTCATTTGTTTTTTATTAATTGGACTGTATTAATGAAAATTTCCTAATTTGCATTTTTATACTTACCATATTTACAAATCTGTAGTTTTGATAAAACTTATGCATTAATGGATGTAATAAATCAAAATTATTCTAATTACACTTTTAAATAAAAATTTAAAGAACAATACATATTGCCCGATAAAATATATATTGTCTAATAAAATAGTGAAATTACACTACAAAGAAAATTATATTGCAGAATAAATTACATTTATTTTATTATAATTGATAGTACACTATATATAACATTACACTGCAGAATTACATTGCGTATAAAAGTATACTGCAATTTTAGAAATTTTTAGAAATATATAATTGTCCTTTTTTACAATAATTTTTCTTTAAAACTGAAATGACCTAAAATCAGTCATTTAAATTGTTAAACTATCATAATTGTCGTTTTTTTCTAACAATCTTACGTCGCCGTTTCTAGAGTGACTAGAGGAAATAACTAAGAATTTTCATATGCGACAAAGATAATAAAAATATATATCATCGTACTGAGAATATAGTGTACAAAAAAGTATTTTAAAACTTATAAACTCTTTATTAATAAGGTATTTTTATTAATATAAATTTCATTAAAATATTAACTTATTTAAAAATTCGTCTATTACACATAATTATTAGAGATAGGAGACAGTATTCCGGAATGATTGGACTCTATGACAATAATATTATCTTTTTGGTGCATCGAAATTAAATGTGGCATTCATTCACTCACAAAATATATCTTGTCAATTTTTATTTGTCCTTCATGACCTAGTTTTTGGTTAGGAATTTTATCTAAAATACTTTAGTCATTCTTAATTACTTGTAAAATTAGAAATATTATATTAGCTATTTATTTATTATTTTTAATTTGTGATTATTTTTTCATCCATAAGTTAAAACATAATTAAATAAGATAAACTTATTTTAATATTAAATTTTTATAATTTTTTATTATATATAACTAAAATATTGAGTATCAAATTAGTTAAGTTGAGATAAAATTTTATTTTTTAGAAAAGTATTACTATCTTTTGGTTCAATAAAAAGTGTGGTACGTAATCATTCATAGTGAACAATGTATGTTCTTAGTTTTTTATTATTCTTTGTAACCTAGTTTTTGGTACCGGAGAATTTTATTAATGTAGAAAATTTTATTAATTGACCAATTACTATCAATTTATAGAGAGTTTTCTATATCAAACAAAACTGAATTTTACTTATGAAAATTCAAATTCAAATTCAATGAATTGTACCTTATATTTTATGTATTATACTTAATTGAACGAATGTTTTTTTATGAACTCAAAGTATGTCAATAACAATCAGTGTACTTAATTCACCAAGTGGCACGTTTCGAGTCTAGCTCCAATGAAAAGTCCAGATATGTATCGTTGAAAGTCAACTATGCTTGAGCATCGAACGGATAAATCATCTCTCCACCTTTAGTGTAGTGTTGTGCGTACTATATATCTCATATGACTAGTGGTTGTCTTTGTAATCTGGAGTTAAAAAAGAAAATAATGAAATTGTTTCTGCAAAATCTTAACATCATTATTATTCTTCTCCAAATAGAAGTTTCATAAATATCAGTATATCACAATAATTTGCGTTTGCATTTTTTTCCCGATATATAATCATTTGTTAGGACAAATCTTGATTACCGAAGAATTGATTATCTCTATGGAGAAGTATGTTGTGTTGTAGTTTAAGGAGAGGATGATTGATAAATCTTGATTACTTACAAAGAAGGATATAGGATGGCATAAGTAACAGTAACACCTATGCTAACAATGCCACAATATTACATGTGCAAGAGTAACAAACTGACACCACAAAAACTAACTACTTCTAATCTATTCACTAACTATGAATATATATTATCAAATTTGTATAATTTTTTATTGAAAAAATTATTATTAATAATTCAATCTTTTATTCATCTGCGGTGAATAATCTTAATTTTGATTTATTTTTTAATAAGTTAACCTTTGCCTTTAGTTTGCTGTCATTAATAAAATATACTGATAGCAAACAAAGGGAAAAGGTTGAATTATTATAAAATAAAATGTTAAGTTGATAGCAAGTTAGGGACAAATGTTGAATTATTAAAAAAGAATTCAAAGGTAGATTATTCACAACGAATGGTTGAAAGGTTTATTAATATCAATTATTTCTTTTTACACGTAACTAAAGTTATTAAGGATTGAATTAATATATTAAACTGCGTGAAAATTCAAATATTACAACTTGAAGATATTTTGGAACGGATGAAATATATATAAAAATACATAAAGTAAAATTTCTATAAAATAATAAAATTTAGAGTCTAGAATTTTATTATTTTAGAGAGGTAGTACTATCTTTGTTTCGATAAAAAAAATGTGGTAATCATTCGCTTTGAACAATATAATATTTCTTGGTATTGTTTTTATTCTTTGTAGCCTAATTTTTGGTTAGAAATTTCACCTAAAATATATTCTCCTTGTTATCTAATGTTATGAATGGTATGTGTGACTTGAAAGCACAAGTTAATGTGTGTATTCATGTATGTGACTCTTGGTTTGTAGAATGCAAATGAATGTAATTATGTGGTGAGTATTCATGATGAATTATGGGTGTTAATGAAGATTAATGAAGAAGAAGAAGGGACTTGATTTATGGTAGCTCGATCAGAATTCTAACAGAAGGATCAGAAAGGTCGCTCGACCTACCCGCTCGACCGAGCGAGTCATTTTGGTAGGTCGAGCGGTCAGACAGAATGCTCCAGAATGCTGCTGATTCTCGCTCGACCGAGCCGCTCGACCGAGCGAGCTCCCTGTTTCGGTCGAGCGGATCCTCTGATATGCATGGGATGCTAGTTTTCGACCTTTCAAGTTCTTGGAGTTATTTCATATTATTCATTACTCAATATTAACTATGTATTCAAGTGAGCTATTGATATTCTAGTATCTAGTACTATATATAGGGCTCTCATAATCACACATCAAACACAACCCCTAAGCCAAACACATAGCCTTTTGTTTTTATCTCTTGCTCAATTGTAATTCTTCTTTTAGAAGTGTTGTTTATACTCATTCTTGATATAATATAAACAGAAACTACACACCACGGAGGACGTAGCCATCATTGGGTGAACCTCCTTAAATCCTTGTGTCTCTTTTGTTTAGTTTACATTGTCAAACGTTGTTTTGCTCATTGTTGTTTGTATTGTTCTTAGCATCGTAACGGTTTTGACAAGCGTTTTCATCTAATAATGTTCCCAAAAAGAATATTTACAGAATTTAAGAAAAATATAATCTTTTAGATAGTAAATATATTTTTTTAATTAAATATAAAGTTGTTGGAGAAAGATTACTACTATTGCATTGTTTAGTATTACCTATGAGATTTGGCGTGCTCGAAATGATGTTTGGAATTTCAAAGTTCTCATGGTGAATAAGATTTCTAAACAGGTGAAACTTGTTGTCAAGAATAGAGTTATCCACATTCCAATCAAAGGTGTTAACATATAACACCCTTATATTCGGAGTCTTTTTGATTAATTGAATTCAGTCCTGCTTCTCTTTATGCACATGAAGAATGAAAGTGAGCAAACCCTTCCTAGAAGGTGTGCTTCTCTTTCATGCAGATGCACATTAGGGAGGTGGTTCTTCTATTTTGAGGTACTATCTTGTACTGTTTGTTTCTGGATTAATGAAAATTTTTTATTTTTCAAAAAAAAATTAATGAGGAAAAATAGAAACCATAAACATTAAAAAAAATATTAAAAGAAAGTTGGTGGAAAAAATTGCTCAATTGGCCCAAGCCAGGACCAAAGAAATATATAACTTTTGGAGTGTGTTAATTTAAATTGTATTAATTTATAGAGGTTTTGCTGTACTTTCAATTCCTATATAGTAATAATGAATGAAATAAAAAATATGAATTTTCTTTAAGGCAAAATTATAAGAAACTACTTAATATATACCTCTTTTTTTAAAAAATTACCTTATGTAAAATTTTTTGCAAAAAACTACCTAATATAATACAAATGTTTGCAAATGACTACCTATTAACGATTTTCGTTTGTTGACTGTTAGTTTTACCCGTTGACCATCACGTGACCTAATAAATATCTCCTTCTTCTTAATTGAGCTTCGAAATTTCAAAAGCATTCTTTAATTACTCACTCATCAATGGCGTTTGGGTCTAGAATTCCATTGTGGTAGGTCTATTTTTTTAGAAACTAAATCTTGACTTTCGTTTTTGTATCAACTGTTATGTTTCTTAATTTTGGTGGAAAAATTATGGAATTCGTTATTGAATTCGTTTTGGTGTTAACTGTGTTTTGAAGACCATTTTCATTTTGTTGTTAACTGATTTATTTTGCTACTAGATTATGGAAAAATAATGGAATTTCATTGTTGAATGGGATTTGATTAGTATTGATTTTTAATGTTTCTGGGTATTGAATGTTTCTAGGAATGAATTTTTTTCTTAATTGTAATTCTATTGATTTTCAATATATTTTTAAGTTCGTTTAATATATTGATTTTTAATGTTTTTAGGTACTGGATGTTTCTATAAATGGAAATTTTCTCAATTGTAGTACTATTAACTTTTAATAAATTTTTATTTTTTTTCTTTTAATATATTGATTGATTTTTAATAGTATACTACTATTAGATTTTAATATATTAACTTTTAAGAGTTAGATGGTTGATTTCGCCTGTTTGAAAGAATGCTTCTGAAGTTCCAGACCCAAACGCCATTGATGAGTGAGTAATTGAAGAATGCTTCTGAAATTTCAAAGCTCAATTAAGAAGAAGGAGAGATTTATTAAGTCACGTGACACTCACGTGATGGTCAACGGGTAAAACTAACAGTCAACAAGCGAAAATCGTTAACAGGTAGTCTTTTGCAAACATTTGTATTATATTAGGTAGTTTTTTGCAAAAAATTTTACATACGGTAGTTTTTTTAAAGAAAGGGTATAAATTAGGTAGTTCCTTATAATTTTGTCTTTCTTTAAATATTATTTTCAATTAATTAATATTACAACCAAGGATTACCATATCTTAGACTTCATTTAGTTAGGATAGACTCCGAAATGAAGCACAAAAATAATAACTATCGGTAAAAAATTGCTTCGTACAAGCAAAAAGTCTAGCTTGGAGGAATTTCATGTCTTACTTTTATTATTAGCTTTAGCACCTATTGTTGAGATTTTGTGACTCAAATCGAGTTTAAAATCAGATTTAAGATGAACCAAGTGTGGTTCAAAAAGGTTGGATGCGTGGGGTGCGGAGATATGCGCCGGGCGCGGCCAAGCTTCTGTTTTGGAGACAAGGAAAGTCACGGCTCGCCACTGAATGTACGACCGCGAGTTTTCCAAGTGAAAGTTACTGTTTTGGGGAAACGTCAAGTCGCGACTTGCGACTAAATGGGCGGCCAGCAAGTTCGGTGTGACTTTTGCGGTTTTCAGTTTTCGCACGTTCTTTTTGATGGTTACTTAGTTTTTGAGCCGGTTTCTTTGTAATTGTCAACCTAATTTCTTTTTTATTAAGTGGCATACTATATAAACCTCTCTTGTAATTAGAGTTAGGGTATGCAATGCAACACAAAGTGAGGAAAACTAAGAGAGAAAAAGCTTGGAGAGGCATTGTTGTGGTTTCTTGTTCATCTTGTAATCTCCCAGTTTATAGTGAAAAGTTTATTCTCGGTGCCGATGGATGTAGCTATCACGTTGATAGTGAACCACGTTAATTTGTAAGTGTGATTTTTTTATTATTTATTTGAATCTCGATTTTTGCTTCCACTATTGTACAACACCCATTTTATGTGCTTAGTAGTTCGTACTTTGTTCCATGATACATATTCTAGGTTTTATCGGGATTTTATGCTTGTAAGGAGTTTTGTGTCACGTTTTACAAGTTAAATGTGATAGTAGAAGTAAAAATGGACTATATTAGAATATGGTAAAGTTGGGCCAAGAAGAATAGACAAAAAAAAGGCTAAATACGGTTGATATATATGTGCAATGGTTTTGTGGAAAAAAGTGTCCTTCATCACAATATTTGAGCTCTAGGCGAAATATAAAAAAGACTTTTGTATCTCTAAATTTTCGGTTCTTTCTTTCTCCAATTATAAATCATGTAATTTTTTTTCCACATATTAATGTCAAATAAATATACAAATTTAAGATCATATAATAATAAGGTATTTATGTACAAACTAATTATTGATAATAAAGATTAACTAAATTTGGTCCCATTTATAAGTTGGGCCTTAGACAATTGCACCTTAAAACTACTCTCAGGAACTACCTTGGCAAAAACTCATCCAATTGGATTATATTTAGTTAATAATAAATTAATAAATACCAATAAGCAAATTACAACCAATAAAAATCTATCACTATGATATCATATGATTCATATCACTATGAGATGGACTTATATATCAACTCATTTTTATTATTGGTTATTTTAAAATTGTAAATGATCACTTTAATTAACTCGCTAAATGTACATAAATAAGGCTTACAGAAATGCTCACCATAAGATGGTCTTATTTAAATATTTGTGCAAATTTTTTAAGCGATAAAATTTTTTATGACAGATTAACATGTGTTAAGTCTTTTTTTATGTATGCATCTTATATGATATATGATGATATAATATACAATAAAAATATAACGGCTAACGTCAAATAAATAAACATTTAATTAGTCTATAAGAAGGGTAATAAGGTTTAAGTTATAATAACAAGTAATGATAAAAATTTTAAAAGGGTTGTTAAAATCAAAAATCTGGATCCAATGGTGTCAAATTTATTCACGAACTTAAACTTTATCTATCTCATTATCATTATACCAGGTGATTCTTGTTCATGGAATATAACACACAAAATCAATAAAATAATTTTTTGACTCAAGAAAGACTTATAAAGAAAAGTAAAGCAAAATAAGACAAGATAAGACAAGACAATGCAAGATAAATATTAAGATTAATAACATGACTAAAAAAATAAAAACAATTATAAAAGCCTTTGCAATAAAAAAGTTATAAGTGACGTAAGTATTGGCTGACACAAGTGCGACATCTCCAATTAGTTTGATTTCTAGTTAAGCTCTCAAGGTGTTACTCACTCATGTCATTCGTAATTTGCTCTTTCCACATTTTGTTAAGCCCATCGTACCTTTTGTTTCCATCAGCCATGATTCTTTCCATCCTTCTCACACGTGCGCGTTCGTGACACATGTTCAAATCATCTCAATTTATCTATCTTTAATAAACACAACTATGCTTCAAAAAAAATCTACGTGCCACTTTTTATGATTTTTTTGTCTTTAAAATTTCACTAGTGTTTTTTTTCTTTGGACAAAGTGAAAATTTCATTAATCCAAACAAAGACAAAACAATCCAATCAGAGACAATTCTACACCTTTAAAAAATTACATCAGTATAAAAGTAAAATCCACCTTATAAGAAGAGTTGAACTACCTCACTCTTCGTAAGCATAAAGGCGAGAAGAGACTCAAAGGAGCATCAATACATAGCCTACTTAACAAAAAGCTATGTAAACCAAGTTTTACAATTTTCCAAAGGAAAAAGACAAAAAAATCTAATTTTCACATCATGTATAAGCTTCTTCATAAGACAATCAACTGTGCTCATACGAAGACGCCAAATTTGAATCATTTCTGGCCTTCCATATCAAATAAGCTAGGCTACAATATGCACATGATGATGAGGACCTTCTTGTATTTTGAGGTTCTCCAATTCTTGCTGGCAAGCTTGTGCATATCCAGTGGAAGATGAACTCCCAGCCAATTCTGCAAGCATTGGAGACATTGCTGGCTATAATGGCATTGAAAAAAGATGTGCTCCACAGATTCAGAACATAAACTGCACATGGGGCAAGTAGAATCAGTAGCTACCCCTATACGATGAAGCTTATCACATGATGAGCCACAAGATAAAGCGTGCTCGGGGAATAGAGAGTCTATTCCAAATAAACTTGTCCCATTTCACCATAGGGTTGGACACAACATAATGATGATAAATCTCATTAATCAAATATTTCTCCTGAAACAAACAAACAAACAAACAAACATAATGACAAATGTCACTATTATTATTATTATTATTATTATTATTATTATTATTATTATTTCATATAATAGAAGCAGACTTTATAAGAAGTTGTTGAGGAGTCGAGTAACAAGCTGAGCACCAACACCCTTTTGAATACAAAAAGCTAGTCTGTGAAAAATGTAAACCCTAGATTTAGTGCTACTAAAATTATTATTATTATTATTATAATAATTATTATTATTATTATTGTTATTGTTATTATTATTATTATTATTTTATCAAATAACAAATAATTAAATAATTAATAATTTAAATGAGCCCATTACTATTCATATTGAATTATTCTTTAAAATTAAAGTAATTAAAGCAATATTACTTTTAAATTTTCACATGTATATTAAAAAAGTATTTATTATAACGGTATGAAACTACTTAACTCTCTCTATCCAATGAAAATTTTTCCACATTTCTTTTTTATTTTGTCCGATAATTTTTATTTTTAGTGATGACCCACACTCGTTCTTCTTATCTACATATTTAACTTATATTTTCATCATATCTCCAAATTTTCTTGCTTTTCCATTAATTATACATTTTTTGCACTTTTTATTACTTCTCTTCATATACATCCAATTTCTACTTGGGGAAAAATTGGTGAGACAAAAAAAGAAATTAGACATCCTTGATCAAGTGCAATAACCAAATATAAATATGATAAATTATGAAGATAAAATATAATTTGATGATTTTAGGTGACCATAGCGTTTTATTATAAATCAACTTTGATCTATATATACTAAATGGATTAGTTTACAACTAATACTGATTATGATCGGATTCTACGAAATCACACATATAAGTATTGATCAAATGAAATTATACCAACTAATATAAAATGCTTATTGGTATTACAATAGGAGTTCATTTCATGGATTGATTGTGTGTTTTAATTAGAGTTTCAAAACACACATTAATATTCAATATGTTATTTGGAACATCACAAGACATATGAGGAGATAGTATTAATCTTGATTATGTGAACATAACAACTTAACAATTCATAAGAAGGACATAAGCTTAGTGTATGTACAATGCACTTCTTAGAATCATTTGCAATTGCTTTTTCTATAAAAATGCATAGTATTCTCTACATACATCATTTTAAACCCAAAAATTAATATAAAAATGATTTTTCATATCGTACTAGTAAATGAAGGCGATTCAATCGATATTTGTGGACTAATAATAGAGTGACAATAGTTTGACGATTTATTATCTTCGTACAATGCAGTGTATCATCATCCTCATATCTAGTGTATTCCGCTCATAGGAAACTATAATTAGGGTTTAGGGAGGGAAGAACGACGACAGCTTATACCCATAGAGAATAGTGCGGTCAAAGAGTTCCTTGGCTTAAGAAAAGTCTTAAAGAGAGAGAAATCTTGTACAATGCAGTGTATATCCAAAGCATTTGACATTCACATTTTGAGGGTATGATATGCTTATAATTTTAAATTAAAAGTTAAGAAAACTATTACATCTAGCTGAGTGTTTTAAGTCAATTTGAACACATGAGACCATAAATCGAAATCAAGATCACAATAAAATCCATAGAATAATTAATGAAATTAAAAAGGATATCCTAAAATTAGAGCCAAAATTCAGACAATATGAATACGATGATAATCGATTCCGTGCCTATTCCTTGTCCTAGTGTGGAGTTGATATCCAAGCTTCTTTGTAAAACTGAGCTAAAAGCCATTAATAATTGTAAGCTTCTCCCAAGAATGCGACAACACTGTGATTGAAGACAAAAATATTGGCAAGGCCTGTATTATCCGAAAGCAACCACGTCTTCAACACAACACTAAAACCAAGAACGAAACTCATCAAATCTTTTCGGATACCTCAGCGCTGACATCACTACCTTCACTTCTTTCCATGTAATTAAATCTGTTTTCTGTTTTTTATTTTCTTTCTTTTAGATTGTGTGAAAAGTCAAACGTTATAAGCATGGTTATTAAAATCACGATTCTGATCTACGATTTTACAATTTTACGATCCAAAAATAAGCGAGCGATTCGAATCGTCGGTAGAATCGTAAGTTGATAAAATCTTACGATTCAAATTAATATAAAATTTGTAGAGGTAGAATCATAACACGATTCTACGATTCTACCATTTACCTATTCAATTCTAGATATTTATTTTTGATTTAAAAAATTTTTCTTATGTACCAATTTTTCTTACAATTTAACAATCCATCATCATACTTTTAAAATTTTGAATTTCTTCATCTAGCTAGGTATGAAAATTTTAATTAATTATTAAATATTTTTCTATTTCATTCTAAAAAATGAAGTGAATAAAACTTTAATTAATAAATTTAAAATTTTGAGGCAAATAATTATGACTAGATAACAAATTTAAGTTTATTGTAGAACCTTACGATTTTACGATTCGATTCTACATGTCTGAATGATTTCAAGTAGAATCCGATTTTAACAACTTTGATTACAAGTGGTCCATTTGTTCTTTAAAAAAATCCCACAAGGAATGTTTACCATAATTAATAAAAATGGAATCTCTTAGATAGTAGATGCCCCCTCCGTTCCTTAAAGAAGTTCACATTTGTCATTTTGGTTGTTCTAATTATTGTTCTTATAAAGAATCTTTTTATTTCTATTACAAATTTTGAGCACAACTAACCTTATACATCTTCATTTTAATATTTTAATAATGCTTATGGTTCTCGCATATCTTACACTAACTTTATTTTTAACATTTTTATATTCATTATGGTCCATCCCACATGTTTTCACGAACTTTTTAAAAATATTTTTTATTAGTTGTATTTTTCTACTTTCTTTTAATATTTTAAATCTTTATGATCGTCACTTTACTCCATCAAATTTTTAATTTCATCATCATTAGTAAGGTTTGAGTGAGAGAAGATATAACACCCCGGCTCAACAGACGGCTGGTGACTACTCATGTAGACTGTAGACTGGCCCCACAAACCAACACAAGTCCTCCCAGCGCACTTAGGCCTCACTCGTGCGGCCCGGAAAAACTTTCTAGGAGGTCACCCATCCTAAGATTGCTCCCCACCAAGTACGCTTAACTGTGGAATTCTTAACAAATGGGCTACCATAAAAAGAACATGCATCTTGTCATGGTACTGTTTATTCAATTAATTTATTTATTTAATAATTAGCATCATATTACTAAAATACCCTTTGACCTTTTCAGTTGACCTTGACTTTTGGTCAACGAGCTTTTTCTGGAAGTCCCATCTTCCTTGAATGGCCCATGGGCCAGTTACCTCTAAAAAACCCTAACTCCCCACTCTCCCACAATGCATGGCTCTCCTTGTTTCAAGATGAATAACTGCCCACTCTTCCCATGATCAGTCCACCTCCCATTACTCCCACTACTCCCATGATAGTCCACTTCTTCTCAGAAACAACTTCCCTTCCTCACCATTATAAATAGGGGCTACCATCAAGAAGGGAGGATGATCTGAAACAACTTTCCTAGTATCCTTGCTTACACTACTTCCTTAGCCTTCCCAACCACTAGCACTAGCACTAGCAATCCCAATCCCGACCTTCCTTCTTGCATTCATTCTACAATCTGTCATTCATTAATTTCCGATCTACGTTCTAATTTGAGCGTCGGAGGGGTTTTCCGGGAGATCACCCCCGGACAAGGCTAACGTGTTGTGTTGCAGGAATTCAGGTCACTTCCTCTCACGAGTCGCTTCTCTTGATCACACTTCTACTTATCTCCAGGTATTTTGAGTGTCTTTTGCACTTCC
Source organism: Amaranthus tricolor (assembly GCF_026212465.1). Taxonomy (NCBI): domain Eukaryota; kingdom Viridiplantae; phylum Streptophyta; class Magnoliopsida; order Caryophyllales; family Amaranthaceae; genus Amaranthus; species Amaranthus tricolor. The sequence goes on from NC_080049.1 coordinate 25,919,429, forward strand.
TCGTTTCATCACCGAAACACATCTTGTTGATATGAGTAGTCTATTAATCCTTTTTAAAGCTAAATCTAGGATATCACAAAAGGTGACGGATAATCCATATCCGTTCTCCCTGTAAAGGGATCCATACTCCCTTCACAGGGTGGACTAGGGGAAAGCTGTCATTTTATCCCCAAAGTAGGAGCCCTGTTGCTTACCTGGGTTTCGATGCCGATTAAAGTTTTCGGTGGGGCTACACGCGTGGTATTTGTTGTCGTAGTCGGCGGCGGTGTCGTGGAGGGAAGAAAAAGCCGTTACAGGGAAGGATCCGTTTAACTACAGTACTTGTTGCTTTACAAGTAGTCGTTGACCACTCGAAGCTCAAAGTTTTTAACTCTTTTAAAAAATGGATATCAAATTTATTATTTAATAGGATAATATATCTGATATCAGTTTAAAGATTTTATTTTTCTTAATTCTCGTGAATATTATTTGTCGGAACTTTATTAGGAAAAGGATAGAGTACATTATTTTACTGAATAATAAATTTGATAATAATAAATTTGATGGAATAAAATAAGGACCATAAACAATAAAAGATATTAAAAGAAAGTTAGTGGAAAAATATGGGTACCAAAACTATTAAAAAAACATTTTTATAAAATTAGTGAGAAATATGTATGGACCATAAGCAATATAAAAATGTTAAAATAAAGTTAGTGGAAGAAATGTCAGGGACTATAAACATCATTTAAATATTAAAAAGAGGACGAATAAAGTATTTAGGAACGGATAGTATTTTTTTATGGTCCTAAAATATCCTCACACTTTCTTTTTTAAAGTATTCCTTACCTTTACAACATTTATATCTTAGATAGCATTCATATCATTATTTTTATTTTTATTTTTATTTATACATCCTCTGCTCTCTAGTGTTCTTACCCTTAAGTCCTCCTTCTCAATAAATTTAGAGGTGTTCATTCGGTTCGTCGAGTTGATTTCGAGCTAAGTCTTTCAGGTCAATTTGAAATTGGGTTCTGTGTCTATATTGTTTAATGTTTTAGATAATTGTAAATCATTTATGAAGTCGAGTCAAATCGAATTCGGTTATAAGATCAGATAAATTTCAGATCATTAAGTCCGTTTAGAACACCTCTTTATTTGTCGATTGTTAAACCACAAAAATTAATAGTTTGGTATAATGAGTTAAAGAAATGAGATACTCCCTTTGTCTCTAAGATTTTGCTACACAATTTATTTACTTATCCAATATACTGATTCAATTATTAATATAATTACAAAAATTGATTCATGATGCTTTCATTTAGACGAATCAATTAAGTGCCATTTGAGTATGTTTTTAATTATAGATCATGAATAAAATACTAATTAATACTAATTAATTTATTGTGCCCATAAAACAATTATTTAAAAAATGTTTGGAGGATGAAGAAATTTTTAGATTTAAGAGAGAAAATATATAAATGTAAAAGTAGCGATGCCTTGTCCAAAAATAAAAGTTAAGCAAATATATTAAAGCATACTAAAATAAAATGAGACATATCCAGTTAATTTAAGGCGTAAAAAATACTTTGTTCTAATAATCCGATTATATCAACAAATAAGATTCAAATCTAATCTTGTTCTATAATCAAAATATATCAACAAATAATTATCAAGTAAGATATAAAATTCAATTAAGGTAATTATTAATCATAATATATCAACAAATAATAATCAAATCAAATCTTGTTCCATAATCAAATTTATCCCTTTTTTTTAGTATTAATTAATGATAATAAGCATATAGATAGTAAACAATATATCAATAGATGATAGTACTCAAATATCTTCAAAAATAGGAGTAATCAAGTATTCTATTTATTCCTTTGAATTTGGTATTAGAATGATATTTTTCATTCTGATATGTCATATCATTAACATATTTAGTAAAAATTTCAAAGATACATAAATATTTGGCTTATATATTTCAACCAACATAACTAGAAATGAAAAGTGAATACTCTTAGTTGAACATACAATTTAAGACTAAATTCATCACTTGCCAAATAATCATCCACAATTCCGGATAAAAGTTATTTGGATAAAACTGTAAATCAATCTATCTAAGCCGAATAATAAATATAATTTCGACTTTTCATAAATTTGTTTGGATGTTAATTAGGAATTTCTAAACTGAAATATTTTGTTTTGTGTTAAGTTTGAGCCTATCAAATACTGAAAAACCAAAATTCTGAATCGAATTAAAAATATTAACTCACTTTACTTTAGTAGGCAATGCAAAAAAAAAAAAAACACTTAGCGCTCTTACAAACAAAGATAAGCTTTTAATTATTATTTTTTCATCCTAACTTTTGTTACTATGACTTTTAATTTTTTAATTAATTTATTTTAGTTTTTAAATTTGATTTGTAGTTTGATTTATTTTTAGGGAGAATATTTGGTTTGTTTTGGATTGTGATGACCAAATTTGATTTGGATTTAGATTGAAAAATAATAAACTGAATTAAATTTAGCCTAATTCGATTTTACGTAAAAATCAAATCACAAAGCAAACTTTCATGCCTATTCATAGTACTTCCTCTTTTCCTATGAAATTGTTCATCTTTTTATAACATAAATATTAATTTATATTTAGATAATAAGATAAAATATAACCAGAAAAAAGAAATGATTAGTATAGAAATATAGAGAGAAAATAACTTTGTCAATAAAATGAAAAAAGAAAGTGAGGTAATTACAAAGAAAAATAATAACGCAAATCATGATTCGATTCTCAAGATCAATAAATACATATGATAACCAATTATTAATAATTATACAATTAAATGTATATGTAGTTTAGCTTTCATGTATTATGGAATTAATGTTTAATTAATTTCTCTCTTCTGGTATGAAAAATATCTTACATAAGCAACAAAATGAAAAGTAACAGTACTTTCTCCCCGACCATTTCATAATAATTGATACACTTTCCTATTTTATCTATTTCAAAATATTTGGTACTTAATATATATATATATATATATATATATATATATATATATATATATATATATATATATATATATATATATATATATATATATATATATATATATACTCCCTCTTAATTATTTATCACTTGTATTTTGTCCCATTTAATTTTTAGTGACTATTATATCATTACTCTTAATTTGTATTTTATATTTAATCTATAAATTAAAATATAATCATATGTGATGTTATTTAACAATGTGTGATACTCCCTTCTATTCTTTTTATTTGTCCCATTTTTTATTGGGTAAAGTCACCTTATTTGTCTTATTTCTTTTTTTGTCATTGATTTTTTTACTTAAATATCCTTTGTTCACACATATAATGATCAAAATACCCCCACTCACACTACTTAAAAAGTTAAAATACCCCAATTACCCACCTTAACAATTAATCTAATCACTTAAAATACCCCAATTAGCACCTTTTTGATGGATCTTCTCCTACTCTTAATATCCTTGTCAAACCCAAATGTCCAAGTAAAAAGAATAGGAGGGACTATAATATTGCATATATATATATATATATATATATATATATATATATATATATATATAATTGGTAAGTCATACCATCTTCTTCATCCAAACATAAAACTAAAAGCAAACAAAAATGAAAAGCTCATCAGCGGAAATGGTATTCATTCCATCACCAGGAATGGGACACCTTCTCTCAGCCGTAGAAGTCTCCAAACGAATAATCCAACGAGATGAACGCCTTTCCATCGTCATTCTCATAATCGACGTCCCAATTACTTCAGCTTTAGTCACGTCCTTCATCAAATCCCAATCACAACACAATCCCTTCTCATCTCGTCTTATATTCGTCACTCTCCCTCCAGTTTGCAACCCACCTGATCCTTCTTGTTCCAACTTCTTTCAAGCCCTTATGAAGCTTTACAAGCCCCTCGTTAAACAAGCTGTCGAGGAAAGAATCCTGTTTGAGTCGTCCAGACGACTCGTGGGATTCATCCTCGACATGTTTTGTACAACCATGAATGATGTTGTTGCCGAGTTTAAGGTTCCGTCTTATGTGTTTTTCACTTCTGGAGCTAGTCTTTTGAATCTTATGTTGCATTTTCAGTCAATGGCTGATGAGGAAGGGATTGACATTGTTAATAGTGTCAAATCTGATTCTGAATTCAATGTTCCTGGATTTGTAAACCCGATTACAGGTAACCCGGCCCCCTTTCGAAAATGCAATTCTATTTTTAGCTATGTGGTTCCCTTATTATTATAATTAGGCTTTCAAGATAGTAGATCTATCTGTAATATCTAAGAAAATAAGAGATCATCAAAAATAGTAGATCCATGTGCAATATTAAATATTTTTAATATAAAAAATCTAAATTAGTTAAGGTTATTTGTAAATAACCATACAAAAACAAAAGAAAAATTAATAAAATAATTAAAATAAAAAAAGAAAAACAAAATCATTAAAATCATAACTCAAAAGCTTATAAGTACTTACCACCTACAAGTAATTTACCAAATTGATAAATCACCGTTATTTTTTAGCAAACCTCTTTTTAATCTTGAAAAAATGCAAGGACCACCTAAAAATATATGTTTTAAAATGAAAATGGGACAACAAATATGATTTGCCCATTTAGGAAAATGGGTAAAGCACCAGAGGAAGTACTATATCATATGATGTTTAATTAATTCAATAGTTTTTTTTTTTTAAAAAAAGATGTAGTTCAATGATTAGAGTAATTAAATATATTATAAAACGTTAAAAAATTAAATTTTAATTTAAACTATTATATACTTCCTCTGTTCTGTATTACATGCTACATTAGTATGGGCACAAATATTAAGGATTATGATCACCTACAATGTAGGTTACTGCTCACTTTATAGGATATTAATATTTTATTGTTGTTAATATTAAAAGAAAAAGGAAAAATAGTTTAGATAAGAAACATAATCTTATGTAGCAACAAAAACATAACAGAGGAAGTAAACATAATAAAAATCTTATCATTAGTAATAGACATTAAAAAAAACTGATTAGATCAAAGTTTAAAAAAATCAGAATAAGAACATGGATGAGAATCATTAATCCAAAACAGATCTCATCAACTACTAGAACCAGATCATCCTTTTCGTAATTTAAAACAAACCAAAAACAAAATCAAAAAAATAACATAATCAAAATCATAATCAAATTAAAATAAACATGAGAAAAAAAAAGAGATCAGATCCAACATTAAATAAATCGAAATAAGAACATGCAACAATATCATAAATCAAACCAGATCTGGTGAAAGACTAAAACCAGATCATGATTTTGGGATTAAAAACAGCTCAAAAACATAATCAAAAAAATAACAAAATCAATATCATAAACGTATTAAAATAAACATTAAATAAAAAAAAAACAGAGCAGATCAAAGTTTAAAAATATCAAAATAAGAACATGCAAGAGAATCATTAATCAAAACAGATTTCATCAACTACTAGAACCAGATCATCCTTTTCGGAATTTAAAACAAACCAAAAACAAAATCAAAAAAATAACATAATCAAAATCATAATCAAATTAAAATAAACATGAGAACTAGAGAAATTTCAGAAAACCCAGATGTAAAGCTTTAACCAAATACATAACCAAAGATCAGAAACGAAACCAGATCTAATCCCTCTTTTCGTCAAATATAGTGAAAGAAAACCAAAGAAATGAAATCAGATTCAAAGCCAAAGAATTGAAATTACAAACAAAGCCAAAGAGTTTGAGTTTTCTGAGATTGGTTAGAGAAAGAGAGAATGAGAGAGAGAGAGGGGGAAACGGCAATGGACGGGTAAAGAGATTAGGGTTAGGAGTGGGTAGGGGTTAGTTTATATAGGAAATTAATCAACGGTTAGATCAAGGCCAAACAAAATCCAACAGTTGATATCAATCCCACCATTATTATTAAGAAGTTGGGAAGGTTGGTTTAAATGGGAGAAATAATTAATTGAGATAGTGTATTTAAATGGAGAAAATAATTAATTGGGATAGTGGGTTATGGGAGATTAGGTGATTTTTTAATGAGAATAATAAATATGGAGGGAATATTAATTTTAATTGGGAATAGATAAAGATTAAATAATGGTAGGTAAAAAAGTTAGAGAGTTATAGAGTAGGATAAAAATAGGGGTAGGTAGAATTTTAAATGATTGTTTTATTACTAAAAATGGAAATGTAACAAGTAATATGAAATTACCAAAAATAAAATATGTAGCAAGTATTATGGAACGGAGGAAGTATTTTTTTAATAACTAATAAATTTTTATTACATTGTCATTAATCTTTATCTTTCATTATACATTCATTTTTTTAGTGTATGTGTTTATAATTTTGCTATTTTAAATTTATTAGTGTTTTTTTAAAGACTTATATAAAGTCAAAATACTTGATTTTTTTCAAAAATGGATAAATTTTAGAGAACAGTAAACTTCATTTATTAAATATAATTTTTAATATAATTCAAATTTATTTTAGTCTATATATTATATAATAAATGATTTGTTGATAAATGGATTATTTGATCACCTAATTCAAAATCTTGACTTTACCCTTACAGGTAAGATTATTCCATCAGTGTTCTTTGATAGGGAAAGTGGGAAGAATTTGATTCTAGAACATACTAGAAGGTTTCGGACTTCGAAAGGGATTTTGGTAAACACATTTAGTGAGCTTGAAAGTGTTGGGATTAATGCTTTGTTAGATATGGTAGCTAAAGATAAAATCCCTGCTGTTTATCCTGTGGGTCCAATTTTAGAGCTTGATAATAAGAGCAGAAGTGGATCTAAAGGACAAAATCATGAGTATATCATCGACTGGCTTAATGATCAACCTTCATCATCGGTTGTGTTCCTCTGTTTTGGTAGCATGGGAAGTTTTGATGAAGCTCAAGTTAAAGAGATAGCCAACGGTCTAGAAAACTCGGGGCATCGGTTTTTATGGTCGCTACGTAAACCGCCTCCTGAAGGTAAGTATTTTACTCCTTCCATTTTTAATACTCTCAGTTTCTCAAAACTGCTTTCATTTGCTATCTTGGGTTGCTACTATAAAGAATTTTCTATTTATATCCTAAGGTTTAGAGAAAATTAACTTGTTCATTAATTTAATTTTAACATTTATATATTATTTATGATCGAATTTTTTTTTCATTAAAATTTAGTCGGAATTGTAGTTGAAAAGTAAAGGCGGAAATTTTCCCTCCTTTTTCAATCTAAAAATTCCGACTAACACAAATTTAGTCAAAAATTCACTTGGAAAATTTCCGACTAAAAGTGAAACAATAGGAAGTCTAGTCGGAATTTCTAACTAACAAGGATTTAGTAGTTTTTTCGAAAATTCCGACTAACCCATTTCAGTTGGAAATTTAGTCGAACATTTTCAAGTGTTTTGTGTTAGTTGGAACTTTTAGTCGGTGTATGGTCTTTTTTCAGTGGTCGATCTCCATTTTTCTTCTTTTAGATTTCTGATATTATAAAATAATATATTAATCATATAAAAGATTCTATTTTTTTTTTGTGGAAACAAGAAGAATTTTATTATAATATTTATAGTTTCCACATATCTTCAACTAATTTTTTTAGCATTTTATATTGTTTATAAGTCTTTAAATATTCAATTATAAGTTTATTTATATTTTTTTAATGAATGTGATCTTTATAGTTTTCCTAGTTTTTTATTTTAATATTTTTTATTGCTTATGATCTCATTTTTTCTTCATTAACTTTATTATTTAATAATATATATTAAATATCTAAAAGATTCAATTTTTCTTAATCCCAAGAAATATTATTTGTTAGAACAATTTCAAGAAATGATGCGAGTAATTATTAAAATTCTAATTTTATTTTAATTTTATTTTCTAACAGGTAAAATTGGGATGCCAAGTGAGCACGAGACATATATAGACGCCTTACCTGAAGGCTTTCTGAACCGGACAGCCGGCAGAGGCAAAATCATCGAATGGGCCCCGCAAGTTTCGATATTATCTCATTCAGCTGTGGGTGGATTTGTATCGCATTGTGGATGGAACTCGACATTAGAGAGTTTATGGTTTGGAATACCAATGGCTACATGGCCGCTTTATGCTGAGCAACAACTAAATGCATTTGAGCTAGTTAACGAGTTGGGATTAGCAGTCGAGATTAGGATAGATTATCGACGAGATTGGAGGACAAGAGAAGAAAATTTTATAGTGACTGCTGAAGAGATTGAGAATGGGATTAAGAAACTAATGAGCATGGATGAAGAGACCAAACAAAGGGTAACAGAAATGAAAGACAAGGGTAGAAAATGTTTACAAGAAGGTGGATCTTCGTATGACTGCTTGGGCCGATTTATTCAGGACGTCTTCAATAACGTCTACTAGAGTTTTGTTGTCATAACTCATGTGCCATCAAATTTAGTTGTTAACTTTTGCTTTATAATGAAATAATTTTTTCTTTTGTTCTCTAAAATAGCTGTAATTGATCTAATAAATTTTCATATTAAAGAAATTAATACAAAGGAGTGTCTAGTTTCAATTTTTGTTTGATAATAATAATGTTCTTGTTTTAAGTTTAATATGTATTGTTTCGTTTCTTTTTTATTGTCTACTTTAATATTTACACGTTTTTAAGTTTAATACGAGGTTCACCCCAATATGGGCTCCGTCCTCGGTGGTGATTAGCTTGATTGTATTATGTGAAGAATCAATGGAGTTCTCAAGAACTCTTACAATGGAGTAATACACTTGGAGAACAAGAAACGAGAAAGAGAGAGTTTATGTTTGGCTAGGGTTTTGAATCACTTATGGAGTGAGTGTAGGGACTCCTATTTATACTAAAAGTCATTTACAAATGAATTGGAGAAGGCCCAAAATAAAACATTCCCGTATAAGCTTATCGCGCAAGAAACAGAGCGTGCTGCTGGGCCTCGCTCGACTGGTCGACCAAAATGGGGTCCTGGTCGAGCGGATCAATTCTTGGTTGAGCGGAGGATCAAAACAGCTACTGACTCGGTCAAGCTTGTTCACTCGATCGAGCAGAAGTGTATACTAGTCGAGCAGCTCCTAAACACCTCTCTACATCATCATACACATACCCACACACATCCATACACCATCACACATCATCATATTTTATTGGTGCACTCAAAGTCACACCAAAATTCCAACAGAAAAGAATAAATCTATAAATGAGAACCATCAAGAAGATGCTCAATTGAATGAACCTAACCGAGGTTTGAGGGAAAGGCAATCTCAAAGAGATGTCCAAGTTATCACAGAGAGGAAAGATCTTTTCACAACCCTCTCTAATAAGGTAAAGATATCTTACATGAAATTCATTCGATGAAACCAAGAATCTGAACTAACACCTACAATCTTGTAAAATTGGAAGTCTTCAAAGTGTTTTTAAAATATGGCCATAGTAATATAATTCCTCCGTTCTGAAATACTTGCTACATTTCGTTTTGGGCACTATTCATCGTTCAAGCTTATTTTATATATTGTGGCTAATATGTAAGTAAAAATATAGTTAGGTGGGATCTTGTTCGAATCGTCTAATCGAATACTTTCATAATATTAACTTTTTATAATTTTTAAAAGTGCATAAGTCAACATATAAAATGAACAAAATAGCACATTGAATTGCGTAAAAAGTCAAATATAGCAAGTATAATGGAACGGAGGAAGTATATCTCTTATCTTTTACCTTTTTCTAGATTCATCTTTTTTCTTCTCATAATATCAATTTTCATAGTTTTCATATATAATCTCAAACTTGTACTTAAACTTATATGCAAACTTATATTGCTTATTTGGGCAATGATTAAGTGATGATGAAGTCCCTGTACTTTGACAATTATATTTATTTTCTTTAAGTAAGTACACACTACCAATGTTGTGTTCTTAGAATATATTTTAAGATGATCATCATATCATCATCATCATACAATATACTAATTTATAAGCATTTGTATCATTTGTCACTATATCACCACTTCATATAATTATATAAGCATTTGTTTCAAGTGTTACTTCGTATAAGCGTTTATGATGCCAAGTGTCATGTCACTCCTTTCAACAAAACTCTCACATGCTTGTTGTACAATACTCTATGTATTGCATTTGCTTACTCTATATAATCTTACATTTTCAAATTAGACCGAAACTTTTCAACTCATCCATTTAATCAAACAACAATTATCCATCACCTATTTAATGGATGACCCAATTTATCTTGCATTTTCTTATTAAATTTTATTATTATTAAACTACTTATCTCCTTTACCTACTTTATGTATATCATATATATCAACATTTAATTTTCACATTAATAATATTAAAACTAACCTTTAAAGTACTCCTCCCACTCCAATTAATTTGAATTCTTTTCTTTTTCACAATGCAATATTACTACATTGATGATTATTATTAATATAACATTATTATTAACATTATATATATATATATATATATATATATATATATATATATATATATATATATATATATATATGTATATATACATATACATATATATATATATATATATATATATATATATATATATATACATATATATATATATATATATATATATATATATATATATATATATATATATATACATATATATATATATATATATATACATATATATATATATACATATATATATATATATATGTATATATAATATATATATATATGTATATATATATATATATATGTATATATATATATATATATATATATATATATATATATATATATATATATATATGTATATATATATATATATATATATATATATATATATATATATATATATATATATATATATATATATATATATATATATATATATATATATATATATCGTAATGTAGAAACGGAATTTCGAAACGGTAAACTGCAAAATCATTTCAACTCGCCCGTTTTGAATCAACTTGAGCGAGTTTTTGCACCATGCTAATGTAGAAACGGAAAAAAAAAATAGTTAACACGAAATATTAGCTATGGTTTAATGAATGATGCCAAGAATTAATTAAGATCAATAATATTTGGAGATTATCAAAGTTTAGTTAAAATAATTAAATAAGCTATAATTCCATAGAAATGGAGCAACAAGTACCTCTATTTCTCGAACACGAGCCTCCTGTAAAAGTTGTTGCTGGACTTTCTGTTATTTAGTTTGAGTTTTCAACGCCAAATGCACACGCCTTGGTTATACTCGAGGTTGAACAATAATCAACCATTGATGGTTGTGCTTTCTTATCGCAAAAGCTTGTAGAGAGAAAGAAAAGGAAAAAAATTACGGTTCATAAAAAATTGAGAGAGAAATTGAAAAGAGGTCAAAAAGTTTAGAGATACAAAGTAAGAAGAGTGGTTGAAAGAATTTGCAAATAATAGGTCATAAAGCTATATTTTGAATTATAAAAATTTGGCCCACTTATTACTTGTTCTAAGATTTTAAGATAAATTGTAAATTTTAAACTTTCTAAATAAGATATTTAGCCCAATTCAACATTTGAAATTCAATTCTATGGTGCCAAACAGGCCACTATTTCATTCATTATTATATGAATAAAGGAGTAAAAAGTATGTAATATGCACATTTTTTGGTGAAATTCCGAACCATATACTAGGTTACAACTTACAAAGGACAAATAAAAGATGAACAAGGTCATACAATGAGCGGTTACCACTTAGGCTCTTACCACACTTTCTATTGGCCCTAAAGATAACAAATTTGCCATATCAACAATGTCATCTATCCCATAGATTTAGAGTCCAATCTTTCCCAAAATTAATATGATCCTCAAATCTTTTTGTACCCTTATATGTAGCTATGATGCGCCCCTTAGACTACCACATACTCTTCCATACAGATAACTAGCTCCAAATATTATTTGTACACTTCTTCATCCCTGCCCAACACACCACCCTTGTTTCGTTCAATTATTATTTGCTTTTTAGTCATATTATTAATAAGGGAAATTACACATGATAGCATTCAGTTTTTATGAAATGTCAATGGTTGTACTTTTTTAAGAAAATTCCACATGATAGCATTCAATTTATGTACAAACTACTTGCCGTAGCATTTTCCGTTAAATTCTTGGTAAATTCCGTTTAATTCATTATTTTGTAAGTTTTTTCCACATGGTAGCATCCAATTTTTGTTTAATTCACAATTTTAACTTTAAATTCACCAATTTAATGTTTAAATAATGCCAACAATTTGAAAGAAAACAAAATTATTACAACATTGATGGACGTTAATGAATAAAACGGTGAATTAAACATTAAATTGGTGATTTAAAGTTAAAATTGTAAATTAAATAAAAACTGGATGCCATGTGGAAAAAACTTATAAAATGATGAATTAAACGAAATTTAACAAGAACTTAACGAAAAATACCACGGCAATTAATTTGTGCATAAACTGAAAGCTAACGTGTGAAATTTCCCTATTAATAATCATCAATTCAGGTCAGAGTCTCGTACCCGTATTACTCCAATGGAGATAGTGTTCATTCCAAGCCCAGGAATGGGTCATCTTATCTCAACTGTAAACATGGCTAAACTCATCCTTCAAGGCGATCATCGCTTTTCCATCTTCATCATCATAATCAACTCCCCTATGTCATTTTCGACCGTCAATTCCTTCATTGATTCCCAAAAACGTGATAATCAATACCCAACTCGTCTCATCTTCCACACTTTGCCCCCTCTTTTAAATCCTCCTGAACCGTCTTCTCCAACCTTCTTTCAGACCTTCCGAGACCTCCAAAAGCCCCTCGTTAAGCAGGCTATCGAGGAAAGGATTCAAGAAGGTTCACCCAAGCTTTCTGGGTTCATCCTCGATATGTTTTGTACAGACATGATTGACATTGCAGATCAATTTCAAGTCCCCTCGTATGTGTTCTTCACATCCGGAGCTAACCTTTTGAATGTCCTGTTTCATTTTCAATCATTAGCTGATGATGAAGGGGTTGATCTTTCAGCTGAGTTTGATGACCCGAATACCGAGTTTGCCATTTCCGGGTTTGTGAACCCGCTCAAAGAGAAGTACTTGCCTGCTGTATTGGTCGATAAAGAACTTGGGTCCGCTATGTTGATCAAACACGCAAAAGGTTTGAGAAAATCTAAGGGTATTTTGATTAATACATTTGTAGAGCTAGAAACAATTGGTACAGATGCTTTGTTTGATCTTGTAGCTAAGGGTAGTATCCCTCCTGTTTATCCAGTGGGTCCCATTTTAGAGCTCGGGAAAAACAGTACAAGTGGGTCCCACCAAGATTATATGTCAATAATGAAGTGGCTTGATGATCAGCCCTGTTCTTCAGTGGTGTTCCTCTGTTTTGGAAGTATGGGAAGCTTTGATGCCGATCAAGTAAAAGAGATAGCTAATGGTTTAGAGAAATCCGGGTATCGATTTTTATGGTCTCTTCGGAAACCACCTCCGGAGGGTAAATTTGCAAAGCCAAGTGAGGACGGTACGTTTGAAGATGCCTTACCTGAAGGCTTTATGGACCGTACGGCTGAAAGAGGAAAAATTATAGGGTGGGCCCCACAAGTGTCGATATTAGAGCATTTTGCTATTGGCGGGTTTGTGTCGCATTGTGGATGGAATTCGACGTTAGAAAGTATGTGGTTTGGTGTTCCTATGGCAACGTGGCCACTTTACGCTGAGCAACAATTGAATGCATTTTCGCTTGTTAAGGAGCTTGGCTTAGCAGTCGAGATTAGGATGGATTATCGACGTGATTTTAGATCAAATAAAGCCAATTTTCAGGTGACTGCTGAGGAGATTGAGTATGGTGTTAGAAAATTAATGTGTATGGATGATGGAGCTAGGAATAGAGCGAGTGAAATTCGAAGAAAGAGTAGAAAAGCTTTAGAAGATGGTGGATCTTCTCACAAAAGTTTACGGAGATTTATTGAGCATGTTTTGAGTAATGTTGGCTAGAGACTAAAATATGACTATCATTAAGTGGACGGCATTTTTGTTTTAGTGCTCCTCTAATAATAAATATATATGATGCTATTGCTGTGCTTGCTTGTTTTACTAATATGATTAATGTTAATTTTAAGAATCATATATTTCATTTTAGTTAGAACAAATAATGCTGAGTTCGTTTAGAGACTTAATTTGAAGAGTATATGCTGCTCAGAAAAAAATATTAATTTATTGTTAAATATGCAAGTTATTAGAGATAAACTAGTATATATATATATATTTGTGCAATGTACGAATGAATATATATATATATATATATATATATATATATATATATATATATATATATATATATATATATATATATATATATATATATATATATATAAACATACATACATATATACATATATATACATATACATATATATACATACATTTATATATATATATATATATATATATATATATATATATATATATATATATATATATTATATATATATATATATGTATATATATATAATATATATATATATATATATATATATATATATAATATATATATATATATATATATATATATATATATATATATATATAAAAGGAATAATGCAAGTACGTATTACTATGATCAAATTTATCGAGAGTATGACTTTTTTAAAACTAAAATTATATACTGAATTTTTTAAAAATATATTTATTGAATGCACTATTTTTCATTCACATAAATATATTAATTTCTAAGTTAGGTATATAAAATTGTTATAATAAATTATTAAACACTTTACCTAATTTACCTCCACATAGAAAAAAGATTCTAAATTAATAAAATATTGTTATGCAATCAAGTATGATCCAATAATATTATTTCATTTTTCAAGACTGCTTAAGAATAACATTTGTCATTTTTCAATATTTTTATTAGTATATACGATATGATGATATAATAATACTTTATATCAATATATAATATTATTCAAAATTAATTCCTTACATGCGTATAAAATATATTTTTGAAACAATTATCTCTTTAAGATTCTAATTTGGATATAAAGAATTAATGTATTGATATTTTTTAAATACTTACCTATAGGGGTATAAGTAATTTGGTGAAAAGCCGAACACCGAACCAAACCAAATCGAATAAGTAATTTGGTTTGACTATATTTTAAATTTGGTTTGGTTTGGACTGACTTTTAATTATAATTCGGTGTTCGGTTTGGACTCGGTATAAGGTCCAACAAAACAGAAAAACTGAAATCTTAAAGGCAAATTATATCTTCCATTTGATTTGTTTTAATTTTAGCCCTTATTTTTAGATTTTTGTTAAAAGTTTTTTACTTGTTCAAATTAAAAACCCTAAACTTATTAATATCTTTTTAGGAGCTTTAGAAAGAATAATTTTGAAACAATACATGCAAATTTGATTTTCGGTAGAAAATATATAAATCGGTACAATTCGGTCTATTCGGTTCAATTTGAATTGGTATTTTAAAATTCGGTTCGATTCATTTTGGATTATAAATATTTTAATTTGGATTTTGACTTGGACTGAAAATATCAAAACCAAATTTTATTCGGTTTGATTTGGATTTTTATCGAATCCAAACCAAAAACCAAACTTTCAACCCTAATTATTTCCTAATTTAACTTTAAATTTGGCAAAGCTATTAGAATTTGCCATGTGTTATTTTTCCATTTTTATTAGTATTTATTGGATTTGTATCGAATTCAAACCAAAAACCAAACTTTCATCTTTATTTACCTAATTTAACTTTAGTTCTGGCAAAACTATTAGAATTCGCCATGTGTTATTTTTTTATTAATATTTATAATTATGATTATGATTTATTATTTATGATATGATTATAATATTTTGCTCTTCCATATTTTACAAAATAAAAGCAATTCCGACACACACATGAAAAAACACTTTGAAAAACATATCAAGTATTTTCATTTTGCTTGCAACTTTTTGAAAAATATACAAAAGCTGGAACTTTTCTCTTAATATTGTAATTTAGGAACATATTTTTTATTGTGTCTATGGAAAACTTATTTACCATCATGCTAACGTCCATATAGGTGGATTTTTTTTTAAATCTGTCAAACCAAATCGCTACTTGAGATAGCATTTTGGTATTTAACTCAAATTACTATCTCAAAAGCGGATTTATCTCATTGATTTAAATTTATTTTTTTGATAATAATCAAACCGCCATCTAGTCTGACAACTTTATTTTTGCTAATATAGATCTTTACTCCGTGAAAAAGCAAACTAACATCTTAGATGAAGGTTGGTTGTTTAGTAATAATACCAAATTAATATGTATAATCACTAAACCGCTATCTATGATGACAATTTTCTTTTTCTTAATTTATTTTTAAAATATTGGCTATAACTAATCTCTATCTGAGAAAGCGATTTGTTTTGAAATTCTAACCAAACTGCATTCGCATAGGGTGGTTTGGTAAAAAAATTAAAAAAAACTCCCAACCTGATCACGGTAACATAAGAAATAAGTTTTCCATGGTTATAGTATGGAAAATAAGTTCTCAATTAACATTATCAAGGGCAAAGATTCAGCAGACGTTTATGTTGGAAACTTGATTACTCTCGACTGAAAATATTTAACAAAAGATTAAGTGAATAATTGAGAAAGAGGAATGGAAAAAATGAAGGTAAACGACTTTAAATTTTTGAGCTTGTTGTGTTGTCCTTCTTGTCTTCCTCACACGTGTGACTTCATATTGAATATCTTGCTATTCTCTTGTATATTGTTGGAGTTGTTGAGAGAAACATGGTTTTTGCATATTTCTCACTTCAATATGTTGGATAAATGATTTTAGGGGCTTAAATTTTAAACCTCTACAAATTTCACCACAAGCATACACTAAAAAAAAAAAGAAATTTAGACACTTTTTATGCGATGTTTTAATAAGTGTTCAAAATTTTAAATTCTACAATGCAACACTTTGCTGCCTTAAAATAAAACTTTTTATTTTGTTGATATTTTAACTGAGTTAGATGTTAAATAAAACTTTTTTATTTTACTATCTAGAAAAAAGAGTTTAGTTGCCTTGAGTTATCATTTGCCTCTCTATCATGCATCCTTGCTACATTTACATGATTGTTTAACTTCCTCAAAATATTATACATAGTGCATATAACCATGGACTGACCTAATCTTAAAATAAATAACATGCCCGTTAATTTAACATGCAAAAATATACTTCAAATATTACCAAATTTACAATAATCATATCAAAATCAAAACTACTAAATTAACTCAATCTAATAATAAAAATTGGTTAAAGTTAAACAAAAATATTTAAAGTATATCAGTTTAGGAGTTTACCCATAATCATTTAGATAAAATAACCAAGAAACCAATCTTCAATTGATAATATAGTCTTGTATATCAAACAATAAATATCCAAAATTTGAGTTTGGAAACCACATAGGTTCACTTAAAACGTCCAGTATTAGAATTCAGTTTGAGTTGTTACGGGTTATTTAAGAGGCATACAAAGATCATATCGTTAAAATTCCAACATGCAAAACACAAAATTAAACTAACAAAGCAGCTCGAACAAATTGCTTGTTCCAATGAGAGCTAGAGGCACTCGAATAAACATACTCCCTGCTTGAACAACTAAGTGCTCTTAAAAAGCTTTTGTCTACTTTCAACCCAAATCAGTTCGGACAAACATACTTCACACTTGATTATGTTGGGTCGTAAAAAAGACTTTTGTACATAAGATGAAAATTACAGAAATGCGTATGCTGAGGTTAGAGCTGTTCAAATATGACTTGATCCGAAAATCCGAATCGAAACCGAAAGTTAACCGACCCGAAAATATGTTTCTTTTTTAGGTTTATCGAATCGACATTAGCCGAACCGAAGTTGCACCCGAACTGATTTACGTCCGAAAATCGTAAATCGAACCCGGACTGCGACCTATTTTTATAACCGACATATAACCGTTAACCGAGATGACCCAAACCTAATAGTGACCAACCCGAGTCATACCCGACCCAATTCATGCTCAAAACCGAACTTGATCCAGCTAAAACCGACTTAACCTGAACGAATTTTTAATCGAAATGTTGTAAACCTGAACTAATTTTTAACATAGAGGTATGATCGACTCATATTCAATCATTTTATTAGTTAATCTAATGATGTGATAGAAATTTTAATAAATTAAATTTTATACATTCATGGTTTCATATATTTAGAGTTAATAATCAATGGTCAATGTTTATTTAACTATTTTTAATCAAATTAGATGAAAAATGATAAAACTTTAATTTTAATTTAAAATTTAGTCAAACAATTAAAAGTAACAAAGTAATAATCACTAACTGATTTGCATTTTAACTATTTCGTCTTAATTAAGGGGAGTCTTACCATCAATTAAAAGATGTCTAACAACTTAATCAGATATTCACTCGATCTATAGTAATTAGTAATTTGTAGCCGATTTCTACTAGAAAATAATACCCGAACCCCATCTGTACCCGGTAAAACTGAACCAATTATTAACTGATGACAGTCCGAGACCAATTGACTACTCAACATGAACTTCGACCGACACCGAACCGATGCTAACCCGATAGCTCAAATAACTGATCTTCAACCAGACCGTGACTAACCGACCTGACCCAAGTGTGACCTGCCATAACACGCATCCGAAAAATAACCGATCCGAAATACAACTAAACCGAATGACACCCGTTCGAAACCGACCCGATCACCCGAATGAACATTTTAGCTGAGGTGGATGTGCGGTCACACATTGATGGATCAAATTAGAAACTAAGAGTTTATAGAGAAATTAGGGGTTGCCTCTATTTCTGCATGAGTTACACCTCTCTGAGGACTTGAACCGAAATAGGGGTAGTTGGAGGTGCCTTATTCATGTTTTAGACTATTAATTCTCTTCCGCTTATTTGTTAGTGTTCTTGTTCTGGCTTTTACTTATTTTTTTTTTTTGTATTTTATTTATCTTTATATTGATGTTATTATTTATGTTTTTAAGGGTCAAGCTTGTGAGATAAGATGCAAGCTTGCGGAGTTAGCTTCAGCTTCAACTTATTCGTTGAAGGAATTTTTTCTTGATCTTTCTCGAGTTGAGGGACTCTTTGGTCGCACTCTCCTTTAAGGGTATGAGTTGCCGGCCTTTCTTCCCTCCCCAGACCCTGCTCATAATTTTTCGTTGCGTGGGACACACTCACTACAAAATAATTTGCTTTTACTGGGATATTTAGCAACATTTAATTTAAATGTCGCTATTTCAAATTACTAATAGTATATTTAGAGGATTTTGCGACATTTATTAGACCTTTTAGAAGCATATTAAAAAATCACACTAAAGTTTTTTGCAACATAGGATCTAGTGACATTTCTCACAAATGTCACTATAGACTATAGTAACAATTACATATGTCACTAAAGACCAAATAAAGTGTCGCTAAATCACTTTATGATAAAACTTTAAATAAAAACCAATAATTATTACGTTAAAAATATGAATAAAATACCACTATATTCAATATCGAAAAAATTAAATTTATTATATTGACTGGGTACGATGATAATGAATAATCAAATACCATATTAAGACAAATTATTTTTGCTTCAATTCAAACACGTATATTATGAAAACGTATATTATGGCAAAGTTACCGTTAATTCCCATCGCTGAGGGAAGGAAAATAAAAGTAAGACTGATGAGAGTTTTATAATTAGAGAAACGCGATGAGAAAAGTCAGCAACTAAAAAAAAATTGATGAGATAGCTAAGCCTAAGCTGGAAGCTTACTTACTCTTCTAAAGTACTCGTTACATTTTGATTATATGTACTATTTATCGTTCAAGCTGATCTTGTTTGAATCGTCTAATTGCATACTTTTATAATATTAACTTTTTACAATCGTCTAATCGTCTAATCAACATATAAACTAAGTTGCACTAAAACGGACACGGACACGACACGGGTACGGGAAAACACCAACTTAAAAATGGCGGACACGGGGACACGAAAATGGTAATATAATAAATATATCAAATTAAAGATAATTTTACAATCTTTCATTTGGTATATGTAAATAAACACTTTAAAAACATAAAACTCACATAGAATGCAAATAAATACCAAATAAACAATATGAGTATTTAAAAATAGTCATACAAACTAAGTATATGGTTAATATATATCTCTTTTAATTGTTTGGTTCTTCCTCCCTTTTCTCATTTTATTTACTACTACCTTCTATTATCTTTGATTTATCTCATTTTATATGGCAAAAAACAAAAGGAAAATGACAAAACAACAAAAACAATGAAAAATCAGAATTTGGTCATCTCTATTTCACTATTCATTATCCTTTCAAATTACTCTTCCCAAATTACTGATTCTGGAACGAGAAAAAAGGGTTCTTGCCATTGATTTCGAACAACCCACAGCAGCAGTGCAGCACCGACAACATCAAAGGCTCAAAGCACCAGGCAACAGCGGCGGAAGGCGTCTGTGATGGAGCAGCAGCCGGCGGTGGCGTGGTGCGGAAGTGCAACAGCGATAGTGGAGGTGAAGCCGTGGAGGAAGAGTTGTGTAGAGTTTTTAGGGTTAGAATGAAAGAGAGCTGAGAGGAGTGAGAGCAAGAGAGGGAAATCAGGGAATTCGAGTGTACTACTAATTGTTCATCTGTTTTCAATTTTTTTATTTTATTTATTTAATTTTTAAACGTGTCCTTGACTCTTGCCGTGTTGTGTCCTTGCCGTGTCCGCGTGTCCGGAAAAATATTAAAATATTGGACGCTTCATTTGGCGTGTCGGACACGGATTTTCGCGTGTCCGTGTCCGACACGTGTCCGACACGGGACACGCCTGTTCAGTGTCGTGTCCGTGTATCACAGCATATATATAAACAAAATAACGCATTGGATTGCGTAAAAAATAAAACGCAGCAAGTATAATAGAACGGAGGAAGTATAACCGAAAACCAAAAGCAATTATCTTTCTAAACTATAATCCTTATTATTTTTTTCAGGTGTACTCTTTAGAGACGGTCTTTTGTAAAGACGGCTCTCAAAAACTCAGCCCAAATCTAATTTGTATTAATTTAAAAAAAACTGCTGTTGAAGTCAAGTCGCGCGTGTCAAGTGGAATGTGAAAAATCACATAATATATTTGGTGTTATACCAGCATATATTTGAGGGTTATAACATAATTTATTTGGGGTTATAACATAATATATTTGAAGTTATAACCCTCAAATATATGCTGGTATAACACCAAATATATTATGTTATAACCCCAAATAAATGTTGTTATAACTTCAAATATATTATGTGACTTTTCACATTCCACTTAACACGCACGCTTTGATTTCAATATCTATTTTTTTTAAATAACATAAATTAGATATGGACTGGGCTTTTCAGAGCCGTCTTCACAAAAGACAATCTCAAGTAAGAATTTGTGTATTTTTTTAGATTTTTAGATGTGATTAATGGAATGAGTTAGACATTTCATTAGTTATTGTTTGATTTTAAAAAATTTTAATCCACTTTATTTCTTTGGATTAAGCATGAATCTTGTTATGTTTCCTTTCATATTTTAAGAATAATAAGAAGAAAGGAAAATTATTTTATTGTTTTTCTTACCATATTAATATCAAACAACCAATATATTTACACTTATTAATAGCATTTCTTTACTTAACCATTTCAATACTACTCCCTTTGTCCCGGTTAATTATTGGGAGCAAAGAGAATATTGTGATTTTTATGAAAAAGTGGATATTGGTAACTAGGGGTGACAAAAAAAACCGATCCGAAATATTCGATCCGGATTACCCGGTATCCGGTTATTAAAATCGGATAATTTACCCGATTTTTGCAAATCGGATCCGAATCCGGGTCACATTTTTTGGAAATCGGGTATCCGGTATCTGGTTTTAATATTATTATTATTATTATATTTATTTATTTATTTTTTTACTTTTTCATAAATAAAATAATGATGATATTTATTAAGTTAACCTTGGGTTGAATCTTAATATAATTTTTCTCCCACAGATATAATTTTTTTTTATAATTGTTCTTACTTAAACCAATGTGTAATAATATTATTCTTTAATTTCTTAATTTGTCTTTTATGACGAATTTAGTTAAAATTTTTAAAGAGTTAGCATTTGAACTTTATATAAAAAAATATTTTAAATAAAAATAGAGCTAAAAACGCATGGTTGAATGAAAAAAAGACAAAAAATAATAATAAAAAAATTCTAATTAAGAAAAATCGAGTATCCGATTTTCGACCCGGTTTAAACCGGGTCGGAACCGGATCACAATTTTAGGTATCTGAAAAAGCAGGTACCCGGATTTCCGGATCCGGGTCAACCCGGTATCCGGTTTTGAACACCACTATTGGTAACAAATGAATAGAGATAATGAAATGTGTGGATGATATGAAAAAAGAGTTAAAAATTTATGGATAAGATTTAAAAACAAGTGATGAACCATTGCCCAAAAATAGATTTGATGCAAAATAAACGAGACAGACCAAAATGACATCATCATCATCATCCTACCCAGTGTATTCCACTCATAGAAAAACTATGAACAGAGTCTAGGGAGGGAAAGATGGCGATAACTCATACCCATAAAGGAGAGCGCGACCAAAGAAGTCCCCCTACTCGAGACGATAAAGAGACGTAACTACACGGGAAAGATAACTTAAATGCCTGTAAATAAATAAATAAGTAGAACCAACTATAAAAAAAGAAAACAAAAACTAATAATAACACAAACGAGATAATCAAGAGGGCAAAAACACCAAAAGGTAAACTAAAACGACATCAATAGTCTAAAACATGGATATGGCACCTCCAACTAACCCTATCCCTAGTCAGGCCCTCAGAGAGGTTTAATTCATGCAAGTCAACTCTTATTTGCTCATCCTAAGTTCTCCTGAGTCTTTCTCGACTCCTCTTACCCTCTATTATAATACTTTCTACCCTCCTTACATGGGTTTTGAAAGTCTTTCTCTATACATGTCCAAACCACCTCAATCTATTTTCGTGCATTTTTCCAGAAATAGGAGCTACCCCTAGTTTGTCCCTAAACTCTTGGTTTCTAATTTGATCCACCAAAATAACAATTGATGCAAAATAAGATAGATAGAGTATTTTTTTATCTTTTATACCAAATGCTTATCTTTTTAAGCAATTAAATATATGAGATGTTTCTAAAGAGATTAAAAAATGATTCATTTCAATTCAAGTTAATATCTTATTTGCTTTTTACACATTATTCAATGCAACAATGCAATCAATCTTTAATTGTATAACGAAAAATTATAAAAAAATTAAATATTAATAAGCTTCACATCAAGACAAATCAAACAAAATTATACTTAATTATATTTAAACTTATAGATTAAAAATAAAATATAATTTAAAAAGTAAAATATTAATAGGGTAACTTGGACATTAACTCCAAATCGGGTAGAGTATTCTTTAATCACTTAGCCGTAGGCCGATCACCCCTAAATACCGCGTCTCCACTTGAGCGTCAAACGGACGGTGCTCATATACCCTATTTTTACTTTGCATTCTCCTCTCAACTTTTCCTTCCCCTTTCCATCTTCCAAACCAGAATTTGCCTTTTTCATTTTGTTCAATAATATCTCAAATACTCCTAATAAATCACAAATTTTGCTGTAAATTACTCGTATTTCCCTCTAACAAAACTTAAATATGCAGTAAAATCCTAGACTTAACGTGTAACAAAAAGAAGTTAGTTGAAAACTTGTATGCCATGAGCAGAACCAACAGAATCCACTGATTTAATTGCGTAAATTTCCTGTCTCTGTCCTCCTAGTTAATACACTCACAGAAAAATTGATGCAGTACCAGAATTTATTGTGATAGTTGATCTTCTCAACGGTTTCTTACAGCGACTTTTACTCTTTCAGAACCCCCATAAAATTTGACAAGACCTAGCTGTTTACTGTTTCCTAAGCTCATGAATTGAAGATAAAAGAAGGAAGAAAGAAGATGACTTCTATGGTGATGATCTACAGACTTGGGTTTCTTTTGATATTCGTTTCGGCAACAGAAGCAATTTTAAATTCAACTAATTGCTCAAGAATATGCAATGGAACAGAAATAAACTACCCTTTTGGATTCAGCCCTAATTGTGAGTTTCAATTAAACTGTACTATCGAGGGAAAAATGGAATTCAAAGGTTTAGAAATCAGGAATTTATCATGGGAAACCATATCACTGATTCTCCCACCGAATTGCACACGACCAATTCGTCAAATCAGTCGTTTTTTCGGCAAAAATTACGCTTTGACTACAAGAAATGGATTACTATTACAGAATTGTAGTACCCCTTTGTATGGATGCATGATTCCGGCAAATATAATAGAGACAAAATTTGGTGGGTGTGTAGGGAGGAGAGAGAATATGAGTTGTTATGCAACGGAGAATCCAATCGGAGGAGGTGGAATTTTGAGGTATGAGGATGTTGTGAACACTAGATGTGGGTTTTTGTATTCGTCAATTGTTGTGGATGATGTTGCTTCTGGAAATTATACTTCCGCTGCTTTGTTAGAGTTTCGGGCTATTCAGGTTGATTGGTGGTTGACCGGCATGTGTCGGTGTCACCCTAACGCTGTTTGTAGTACTGTTGGAGCTTCCGGTTTCCGGTGCCGGTGTAATGAAGGTTTTGTTGGTGATGGTTTCGTCAACGGCCGAGGTTGCCGGAACGGTAAGTCAATGTTTATGAATTTATATATTATCTATGTTTTTTATTGGTAATTTAATTTTGTTGTAGTTAGTATTCTATTTGTTTTGAGCTTATTGCCAACTAATCATTATACCTGGTCTCGCTCATAGACCAAGGTGGGGGAGATCCAAAATACAATCAAATGTTGTTAATGTATTAAGTATTGTTTTTAAAAAATATTGATAGGAAGCCTTGAATTTAAGATAATGTTGTCAACACCAATATTTTAACTAACTTAATCAATATACACTATATTTATTAGCATATTTCAAAATATTACTTGTTAAATGTTATCAGTTGACAGTATTGAACAAGGTTGCATCTGCCTCTTGACCAGGGGATGGTTGGCACTTGAGTCAATTGGAATCAAATAATCTTATTTTGTACTTCTAAGTTGTTGGTTTGGTTTTTAAATGATTTTAACATGAACTTGTTATTATTTGTGGATGTCAGCTTGTTTAGTTGGTAAAATCTCGTGAATGTCATACTTAGACATCGAATCTAGTCTCGAATGTTTCCATTGAAATTCATTTTGAAGAACTATTTGTTATGGTTTTGTTGGGTTGATAGGATTGATTTTTAGCAAGTAGTTATGAGTTGATGAAATAGTTTGGTCACTGGAAGGAAGTGGACAAATTTGACTAAGAATGGAGTAATAAAAAGGGGATTTTGCGTCCACCTAATTGGATATGGAATTGGATGCGTAAGTATTAGAAAATTGGAACCCATTGAACTGTATGTTTGATAGGGATTTCTGCGAAGTTGATGGGCTATTAAAGGCACATGGGACAGAGTTTGATATATTTTAGTTTAATTAATTAATAACTAACATATAGTCGGGCATTGACATTTGCAAATGATTTTTTCTTTAATGGTCAAACAAAGGTATGTGTTTAGATGTATGGGGATTCATGTGCTGTATTTGACTATATATATCCCAAGGAATAAAAAATGTGCTGATTTTATTTGCCGTGGGCAACTCAATATCTCCAGCCGATTTTTTATCATGTACCTTTACGCCATCCCCAATTAAAGAAGAAAAATGGTGGAAAAGCAGTTTTAAAATAGATAAAGAAATGAAAGCAGAGAACATGGCCTTGGAGTCATTTAATGTAGATCTTTTTTAAGTGTTAACTAGTATCCAGCCATCTTTTATCATGTACTGTCCGCCATCTTTTAGAAAAATGGGGAAATGGTGGGAAATTAGTTGGCCAATAATAATAGATGAAGAAATGAAAGCTGAGAACATGGTTTTGGTTTCATATAATGTAGATTTGTTAAATTTAAATTAGTATCTACTTGTTGATCAAAAAATGCCATTAGGGAATTTAGGCTTGGTTATGGATTCATCATTTTGTTTTGGGGGTTCTTTTGGGGATCCTTCTCTTAGGAAATGTCAAAGATTATCATATGATTAGATTTGATTGTAATCTTTACTAAAAATAGCTCTTAATTGGCTTTTTCAGAGGGTCAACTCATCTTGAACTTATTTGCCAAGGGGCAACTTGATGAAGGATTTTCAATAATCTAGCATGCATGATCATGGTTTATATAGTACTTGGTAAACTAGTGAGTTACAATGAGTACCTCTTGAAATTGTATGTGGTAATGGTGAATATTAGTGCTTCCATAGCTATAAGTAAGCGGGGCGAAATTCATTATTGGAGTCCATTATTACTTATTACATGGAGCAGAATGTGGTATGAGCCATGATGATGGTCAATACAAGAAAAAAACAGTACTTTAGGGTTGAATTGCATCAGAGAGACCGATAGAATCCTAGGTAAAAATTCATGAACACTTCCCCTTAATTAGGAACCTCTAATCAAACGACTAGCTAATGACTCATTTGGCTACATTCTCTTCTCCAATGTTAGATTTTATAAACGAGATTACGAGAATATAGTAAACCAAGTGGGATGGAGTAGAATTTCATATTTGTACTGAGAAATTTGTTGCAAGTGCCTTTGTGCCCCCAATATGTTTTTTTTTGGTTACTAGTGAGAAGATAAAACCCATAAGAAACTAATCACAACAAAATAAACACAAGACAAAACTAAAAAGACAAAGCTAAAAAATTAATGACTTAAACATGCTCCCTTACCCTCGTATGGGCTAGGCCAAACTACACTACTAAGGCCTATGGGAAACCATCTTGATGATGTTGAGTTCCTTAGGAATAGAGTAACTTTTTATGTTTGACAGAAATCAGCAGCTGTATTCACCTTGTGGTAATAATGCAAGATGGCAATACATATTTTCTTCATCTTAATAGAGATTGGCATCTCTTATGGAATTAGGGGAAGATAGAGGACCCTTAGGAAGATTGGAAGGCCTTCAATGTGATGTGGTAATGGTAGAATGTCCTAACAACCCGTTTGGTTAGTGGTACTAAATGGTGGTAATGAGAATGATTTATAGTGTAAAAGTTCATCAAAAGTTCCATATCATTCCCATGGTAATGCATTGGAATGAATTTTATGAAGAAAATGAGATGATTGAAGTTGGACAAGCATGGCCTTCAAGGTAGCCAAGAGATTCTTCAACCAAAATTACACTAGTTTTTCATTTCTATTACCACCGTTTATTACCACCTACCAAACGGGCTGTAAAAACGTTATTATCTTACCTAGTTCATATTCATATGTTCCTGCAAATGGAGTAAATGAAGCACTCGGGAAAAAAAAATTCACAGAGGATCCTAGCAGGAGATGTTATAAAATCAGATACGAAGGAGCTTCCTTCAATTGAGCATTTCGAGTACCTTGGATCCAATTTTCTTAAGGAGATCTTGATGAAGATATTACGCATATAATTCAGTGGGCGGGTCAAATAAAGAGTCTAAATACGATGAGACTGAGGTTCAGAAAATTTTAGCGGACTATTATTTGACCATAACTATTATATGGGTCAAATTGTTGCTTTTAAAAGAGACCATTGTAGATAGATGGGTATGGTTGAGATGCGGATATTAAGATGAATGAGTGGTCATACTCTAAATGATTTAATTGAAAATTAAAACATACAAAAGGGTCTTGCACTTGCAAACATTAAATGAAAAATGAGAGAAAATCGTTGACGTTGGTTTGCTTGTGTGCAAAGGCGTTCGAAAAATGCGAAAAATTACTATTATGAACTTTGAAGATTTCCCATGCTGGTTTGTTTTGGTTCATGTGGCTATCCCATGTGTTGAAAAGAACAAAAGTTTGGCATTGTTGTTGAGGCTAGTGAGAAATTATTGTTGAGATGATGGAGAAATAGGATCCTTATATTTGAGGAAGGGAGCTGGAGAGGGAATTTGAAAAGTCTGATTTGAAGGAGCTTTTGCCTTTTGGTAGAGGGAGGTAAAATATACGCCAGCATTACAGCCAAAATTTGCACTGAGGCTGTTTACATTTTACAATTGACCTTTAATTTTAAGATACAATAGTTTTTTGTTACTTTTACAAAGAATAAGAAGTTAGGATAATTTAAGAGTTATGTAATTACATTTCTTCGTAGTCTAACAATTAAATAACTACGAATCTTTCGCTCCAATCTGTAATATCTAACTACGAATCTTCTATTTCTAGTAATGCATAGTATTGCATACCATTTTATGTGGAACAATGGGAGTCTCTTTATGTAAATGAAATATGATAATGCAGGCATCTAGACCGATAGAAATCATAAAGGACTTGGGAAAAGTAAATAAACCAAGTTTCATTATTGATGAGCATTCACATGAAAGCAAACTTAAAACGGTTTGATTTTTTAATTTGACATCTATTGAAGGAAAGTTACCTACAATATGAACAATATACCTAGTTTATTTAGTTTCTTGTCATTTCTCTTGACTTCAGTTCTTTTTAAATGGGTATCATATCTTATCTGAAAGCAATTGTAATGCCTTTACTCATTTGGACTTTATTGATGCTGGATTTATGACTTTTAATGCTTGGCCGTGGTGAATTGGCATAATTTTTTTTATATAATAATAATTATAAATTTGCTACACTTTTACCTGTAATTTAAACTTTAGAACATGTCTCTATATATCTTTGATTGTTCAATTGACTGTTTTCTCTGATCATTTTTTCTCTGGACACTGAACAGGGTCGGTTTCAGCTGATGGTTTACCTAACCCTGGTCGAACTCGTAGAACTAAGTTCCCAGTTGTATTTGGAGGTATTCAATTTCTTCTACAACCACAACAACAATATTCTATTTCTCTAATGCTATAAAGTGGCTCCCACCTGAGGTGGGGTTTGAGAGGGTCGGATGTATGCAACATTACCCTTATTAATGATAAAACTAACAACGAGGTTTTTTCTGATTGACCCTTGGTAGCAAATATCATGACTAACTTTACATATATAAGAAGTGTACATGATTTAACTACTCATACTACTTCAGTCCATTATAATGCGAAACCAAAGAACTATATAAATCTTTGGCCCCTCCCAACATTATTTCATTTCTACTGCAGAATGTAGATATTCTTTGTAACCATCCTTTTTTGTGTGTTATCAGCTGCAGTGACATGATATAGTTTGGTTATCAACTTATTGGCTATTTGGCTATATTCTTAAAATGCTTGTTCATGTTCTAATTTAGCTCTTGAATATAGTAAAAAAAAATAGGAACTGATGACTAAGCAATGCATTTTACTTTTGATTTTTGCTTGTCGATTATCACTCGCCTTTTGGCTTTAGTACTCATCATTTGTAATTCCCGTTTACCCTCACCAGTAAAATTTCTAATATGTGATCATTCTAAGATACACTCTAAATCTTTTAGTTGCATATCATCTTTATTTGGAAGCTTTTAATGCTGCACCATTCCAATATTTTTGGAAGCTATTCCAATATTTTTGGAAGCTTTTAATGTTGCACCATTCCAATATTTTTGGAAGCTGCTAAAATGGCTCAACTGAATTTAAATGAAATCGGAAATTATAATCAAATGTGTTTGCTAACATGGTGTAACTGTTGAAAAACTGGCAGGCATTGCTGCTGGTACTGCTTCTATGTTGATATTTGCTGGTATTTGTTACTTTTATTGTCGTCGTTCTATCTTTATGAAAAGTCCAATGAGCGCAAAGCATCTTCTTTCTGATGCTGAAGGCAACACTCCTGTTCCTTTGTACCCTTATAAGGAGCTTGAAAGAGCTACAAACGGCTTTTCTGAAAAGCAAAGGTTAGGAACTGGAGCATATGGCACAGTTTATGTTGGAAGACTTCACAGCAATGAATATGTGGCTATTAAAAAGATTAAACATCGAGATACTGATAGTATTGAGCAAGTCATGAATGAGATCAAGCTTCTCTCCTCAGTCAGTCATCCGAATCTTGTTCGTCTTCTTGGTTGCTGCATAGAGAATGGTGAGCAGATCCTTGTGTATGAATTTATGCCAAATGGAACTCTTGCAGAGCATTTGCAGAGAGAAAGAGAAAGCGGCAAGGCCCTCCCTTGGACAGTACGGCTTACCATTGCTACAGAAACTGCCCAAGCCATCGCCTATCTTCACTCTGCAATGAATCCTCCGATATATCACCGAGACATAAAATCGAGTAACATACTCTTGGATATTGATTATAAATCTAAGGTAGCAGATTTCGGTCTTTCTAGGCTCGGGGGAATGGAATTATCCCACATCTCGACAGCTCCTCAAGGAACTCCGGGATATGTTGATCCTCAATACCATCAGAACTTTCATCTTTCTGACAAAAGTGATGTTTACAGTTTCGGGGTAGTCCTAGTTGAGATTATAACAGCAATGAAAGTAGTAGATTTCAACCGGCCTCATTCTGAGGTCAATTTGGCTGCCCTTGCTATTGACCGGATAGGAAAAGGACGGATTGATGAGATAATTGACCCTTATCTTGAGCTGCACAGGGATGCATGGACTTTGGCGTCTGTTCACAAGGTAGCGGAGCTTGCTTTTAGATGCCTAGCTTATCACAGAGACATGAGGCCATCCATGATGGAAGTTGCTCATGAACTAGAGCAAATTCGGCAAAGTGGGTGGATCTCCCTCGACGAGAATGTGTGCATGGGATCATCCGTTGTGTCTTCTTGTTCTTCACCACTTAATGGGAGCGAGCGATCATTTGGTGGTTTATCAATAAAGAAATCAGTAATAGGGAGCCAGAGGCTTATTATTACACAGAAGGCTATGAATCAGCTAGCTTCGTTGGAAGAGGGGAACGATAGTTCACCTGTATCAGTTCATGATCCATGGTTCAGCGAGCAAAGCTCACCTTCGACAAACAGCTTATTGAGTAATGTAATTCAGTAAGGTGGATGAAGTAATTCCGTCGTTGTATGATGTGCATAAATTGGTGATTTTCTGCTCATTCTGTTCATTCGTGTCGTTTTCCTTGTTGTACACACAAGGTGGTGGTACATATCTAGAACCGGAAAGTGAAACTATTGTACACATTATAATGTAGGATATGTATTGTAGTATGTTTATGTCCTGAAATCATTTATCTGCTTCACACACTTAAAAAGGTCTTATGATCTTACCGCAATTTTGGGCGAATTTTTATAGAAATCGTTGTTCCATTATGAGGATTTACTTTCACAAATGATCTCCATATTTATTTCATTTAGTAATGTTGTAGATGATGTTTGCTATTAAGGGTCAATCGAAAATAACCTTTTATCACTAACTAGAGGTGTTCATTTGGGTCATTGGATCGATTTCAGGTCACTTGTTTCGGGTCGGTTCAAAATAGGGTTGTATCTACACTGATTTTTACATAATTTTAAATTCATATTAACGTCGGGTCAAGGCGGGTTCGGTTATATAGTCGGATAAATATCGGATCATTTGTCGTAAACACCTCTATCACTAACAAAGATAAAGATAAGGTTACGTACATTCAACTGCTGATGGAATGATAGGAATGATGAGAGACAAAATCATAGTTGAAACTTGAAATGCAAGAAATGGTGCTCTTATTTTATAGAAAAAGTATCCTAAAAGCATGTAAACATTTTTAAACCATTATAAAGGATCTTTATCAAGAATATTTTGGTCAGAAATCATATTCTAAGTGCTTAAAAATTTGTTCTTTTAGTTAGTGTTTAGGTCAGATTCAGCCTTTACCACCTTATTATAGTAGTGTTAGAAACCGTGTATGAAATATATCTTTTTGGTCGGTTTGGTCTGTTTCCAAGTTGGCTCAACTTTGCTAAGCTTTAAAGCTTTTTAATACAACTGATTTCAAATGTGTGCATTCAATATAATATACTCCCTATGTTTCGGTTTAAATATATATTGTATATAACCCCAAGAGCTTTTTGGTTAAAATATATGACAGACAAATTGAAATACACAGAGTACAAATCATATGGAAAC
Organism: Amaranthus tricolor; assembly: GCF_026212465.1. Taxonomy (NCBI): domain Eukaryota; kingdom Viridiplantae; phylum Streptophyta; class Magnoliopsida; order Caryophyllales; family Amaranthaceae; genus Amaranthus; species Amaranthus tricolor. The sequence goes on from NC_080049.1 coordinate 25,951,571, forward strand.
TAAAGTTTGTGAATGAACAAATATGATATTACAGCGAGTGTCACGTGATTCGCTAATCGCCTTGCGAATCGAAAAAAACGTATTGTGGCCGATTTTAGGCTATTTTTGACCATTTTGAGCGAATCACGAATCTAAAAGGCAAACTGACTAGCAAATTATTGCAGTAAATCAAGATTTTTGAGGATCAGACCCCAAAATGCCATTAACAATAGAAGTAGCAATTACAACACCAAAGACTTCAGCACCAGCAACTACACCAGCTTGAGCAAACCCACCAAAACTCCCTGCACTTTCAAACTGCTTTTCAGCTGCCACAACTCCTTTCTCAGCAGTTTCAATCCCTTTCTCGACGTTTTCGATTCCCTTTTCGACATTTTCGAAGCTTTCCTTCACTAGCTCCTCCGCTTGTTCTTCCGCCTTCTCTATCTTCTTTCGCAGCCCAAAGAGTGGGATGTCTTTGGCAAATGCTGATGGTAAATTGACTGCTGTTAGTGCTGTTGTTGCGGTTAAGAGGAAACAGTCTCTTCGGGTAAATGATGGTGGCCGGAGAGTGAGTCGTGGTGGGGTGTTGGTGGAGACGCAGTTACGGGTTGTATGTGGGGAGAATGTGGATTGGAGATGGATATTTGAGGCTGTGTACGCCATTGTTTGATCTCCTTCCTTTTCTGCTCAATTTGGTTGGTTGAAGAATAAAAACAGTGGACAATAGATTTGTGGTTTACATTTTGCGTTGAGTTGCCTATGTAAGCTTTGTATTCTGTTGATACTATTTGTCCTAACTACTTGTATGTTTGCAAGTGTTAGTTAGCTGAAGTTCTGGGTTGAAATTATTGATTTATTTGATTTGATCAGCTAAAAGTATTGACTGATAAGTTAAATGTTTAAGTCAGTTGTAAAAGAGATGTTTGATAAAAACTATTAATTAGTTATTGGTTGTTTATTAAAGAAATGTAGATAAAAAGCCATAAATCGATAAAAAAAACTATTATATGTATTTTTTTGGTTAAAATTATTTACCAAATAGAAATACTTTTTTTTAACTATTTGACTAATTAAAAAGTCAAAAACGAATAAAAATAACTAATAAAAAAACTAATTGCCAAACACGAGCTACTTCTATAGTTCTACTAATATGTCCTTTGGTGTGATTTTGTGGTTCTAGTTATATCAATCAAAGATTGGAATCCAATACAATTCAGAAGATTGGGTTTTGATTTAAAGCTTTGGAGCCAAAAATTAAATTATAAATATCTAAATCAATTTACAATCAGATATATTACATTTGTGAAATTGAAAGTAATATGATGAAGTGAATCTTCTTATGTTGGAACTTTTTATTGCTACTTGCTGCGCTATAAAAACTAATACTTTCTTTGGTTTTTAAATTTGCATCATAAAACTTAAAAAAAACTCATATATTTAAGTTTTAAATTTTAAGATGCAAACTCAAAAAAAAAAAACGGAGAGAATACTTCTATAAGAGCTTTTAACTACAAACATAGCATAATGTAAGAAACAAATGATATTAAAATTAAAGAGAGACAATGTGTGAATTGAAGTAAGAGCATTTGTTTTAGTGATCTAATTTTAGATCACATGACCAATTATTGGTGATCTAGATTGGGGTGGGTTGATAAAAAAATTGAGCAAAAGTAACCATGTGACCGGTTCTATTGAATGATTAACAGCTATTTTCGTAATTAATTAAATCTTTTATTAAAAAAAATTATACCAACGGTTATATTTTTTTAGATCTATAAAATGAGACCAATTTTGATATTTTTTGACATAATTATAAATTTATCTATCTATTTCCTATTTACCTACTTTTTTTGTTATAAAAACCAAAATAATCATCCCGAAATTCAAAAAAAAAACATGAATTTTCAAATAATCCAAATTATAGAAGAAATTCAAGTAAAAAAAATGAAAAAAATCTTCTAACAATTAAAGTACTCAAATTCAGTATCAAAATTTCCCATTTAATCATTCATTTTTGTCAAAATATTCCAAATTCTTCTTATTATATTCTTTAAAATATTCCAAATTCATCCTATTATATTCCTACAAATACCCAGAATTCTCAAATTATGTTTCATCACCATCATCAATCTCACAATGTTGACTCTAACAATGATAAATATTTAACTCCGATAAGGGATGTAGATGAAAATGAGATGGAGTTTGATGATGATGATGATGGTGATGAAAATGAAAGAAATGATCAAAATGATCAATATGCTGATTTTGTCATCAAGATGATGTTGATGCTAGCTTCTACACCCAACCATCATTTCACGATCTACTTTCACAATTTGGTTCACCAACAAACTTCACTCAATTAGTTCAACTATCCCAACAGCAACCTAATATTCAAACTCCTATACCTTCAAAGAAAAGTTGAGATTTAATTGAAGATATTGCTCTCATGTCTTTAGTTATGAACACAAATACAAATCCAATTGTCGGCACCAACCAAAAGATAAGAGTGAGGTGGCAAAAAGTTAAGGAAGCTTATTATAAAGCAACGAAGATGGCACGACCCCATCTGATCCCACAAAGAACCGTCGAGATGCTTAATGTTGTCGGGGTAGAGTTACTCTAACGTGTTTAAAATGGTCTGAAAGTTATGACGAGACTCTTGGGAGGAAAAAGAGTTGCACGAGAGACGAAGATGTGCTTAAAGAAGCGCATTTAATCCATCAAAAAAAACACGGTAACTTTAACTTGATTGAGCAATGGCAAATTTTAGGGAAATATAACAAGTGGAAGGAAGTGGTAAAAAGTAATGAAAAAAAACCATTGGATCAACGATCCTTGGTTTACTAACAACATTGATGCAACTGGTAAAAAGGTCTAAGTGCTTTATAAAAGTAAGTATTGCAGCTCTTCGTATGCTAGCATACGGGGTGGCTGTTGATCAAGTCGATAAGTACATCCAAATTAGCGAAAACACAGCACGAAAAGCACTTACTCGTTTCATAAAGGAAGTAATCAATCAATTTGGGCAACATTATTTGAGAAAACCAACACCACAAGATCTGACGAGATTATTAGCCTTTAGTGAAGAACGAGGATTCCCTGGCATGATTGATAATGTTGATTGTATGCATTGGGAGTGGAAGAATTTCCCAACAGCATGGAAAGGGAAATATCAAGGCCGAGCTGGTGTTGCAACATTAATTCTTGAAGTTGTCACTGATCTTGATGTATGGATATGGCATGCTTTTTTTGGGATGTCAGGTTCATATAATGATCTCAACGTACTATACCGATCACCTCTTTAGTTGATTTATTTGAAGGAAGGATACCGCTTGTCAATTTCACGGTGAATGGAAATCAATATGGAATGGCCTACTATCTCAAATGGCATTTTTGCTAAATGGGCTATTTTTATTCAGTCCTTACTAAACCACAAACACCAAAAGCAAGGCTATTTGCCCTCTCACTTACTTGGGATGAAGAACGACTCTCTGATATAATTACTTTTTGTATAATTATGCATAATATGATAATGGAAGATGAAAGAGATACATATACACACTATGCTAATGGTAGAGAGTTCATGGGAGATTGCTCACAAGGTCAATCGAAAAGGTACAAGTGGATTAAATGATGAGTTTGAGTATTACACAGATAGAATTGTTGATATCAACCGATACTTGACAAATAAGGATGATGTTGAAGATAGACAAACACATTTATTATTAAAAGATGAGTTTGTTGAAAATATCTGGCAAAAGTTTGGAAGGAATTGCAATTAATGTATCATTTAAAATTTTATTTTTTTTTAATTTGTGTATTTATTTTAGAAAAAATTTCCCAGAATAATTCGACCTTTACTCGATTTTCCTACAATAATTCCAATTATTGATTTATCATGAATAATTTGAACTTGGATTTTTGCCAAAAAAAACTATAATGACCGGTGACCTATACAATAGGTGATTTAAAAAAAAAAAATAGAAAATAAAAAATTTAATTAAAAAAACTAAAAGAAAAAAAAATTACCCATATCCATGCCCCTCCCAACCTCCACTATTCCATCCCATCTATTTGCACCTCCAAACCTGCCACCAATCCCTCCACAATAGTCACCACCCATCCTCTCTTCAACAACCACCAACCCAACAGTCTTCTCCACCGACCACCACCACTACAAGTCTTGTTGCGTCATTCACAACCGCTGATCAACACCGACCTTTGTTGAGTGGTCTTTTTTTGGGTGATGAAGATCATGAAAATTAATTGAAGGTGATGAAAAAGAGGGTAGGGTGTTATTGAGTAGGGTGAAGGATGGCATGGCAGTGCGTGAGTGAGGAAAGGGTATTCTGATTTTTTTTTATTTTTTTTCCTTTTTTTTTTATTATCTTTACCTATAAAAACCGATTATAATATGCACAATAATATTATACACAATAATATTCTTGGATAAGTGACTTAATAGTTTAGATTATTTCATTGTTAATCAATAGTTTAGATTATTGCAAGAAAATCAATTAAAAGTTGAATTATTCTAGGTAATTTTTCTTTTTATTTTATGTATGCGCATTGTAATATTTATTTGAATTTACTGAGTTTTTCTTAATAACTATTGATGTCAACAAATTTATATCTATTAAAAACTATTAATTTTATTAAAAGATTAAATTTTTTAATTATTAAAAAAGTAGATTTATTTTAATTAAATAAAAAACTATATTAAATTAGTATATAAAAATATTATTATGAAAAAAATAAAAATAAATATCAGATAAATTAAGAGAGAGATTGTATGGTAAGGTAAAAAAAAGTAAGAGAGAGAAGATATAACCTTTTAAAATAGGTCAATGTTAAAGAAGTTAGGTTAAAAGATGAACTTTTAAAATAGAGAAATATTGTGAAATAGTGGGATAATCTTTTTTTTTATAAAATTTTTAAAAATTGTGAGATTTTGATAGATTTACCTCAATATATATTTTATAATAAATATTATTTTTTAGAATTTTTTAAAATTCATAATTAAAATTATTTGACTTTTAAATTATATTGAAAACTATGCAAAAAATAATTAAAAAAAATAAAAACAAATGAGTATTATTTTATTATTTGAGAAATCAATGAGAAAAAAAACACACAACGAAAACCAAACTAATTGAAGTCATCTGCTTAATACATCTAAACCGACTCGAAATAAAAAAGAAATTAAAAAGCAGGGCGTTGCTAATTAAATTTATTTCTTGTTCTGTTTTTCCGCCACAACACCACCTCATAATTCCTACGGGTTTTCCATTTTCACCTCCCTGAAAATTCTTCCCTCTCCCTCCTTTACTCTACTTCCTTTCTAATTCCCCATTCCCATGGTGGCTGAACAATCGCCAACCCAGAATTCCTCATCAACAATTGAGGAAAACGGGGGTAATTTAAACCCTGATCCTTCCGAAACGACAAACGAGGCTACAATCCAGTCAAATGCGCCGGAACAGTCTGAATCCTCCATTAAAAACATTGAATCCTCCGAAATCTCAACCGTGACTGATCATGCGAAGTCTCTGGAATTCTCTGATGAACTAATGGAGAAAGGAAACTTGGCGTTTAAAGAAGGTGACTTCCCTGAAGCAGCGGAGTTGTTTAGTCGTGCCCTAGAAATCAGGTTAGGGTTTTGCCTGTTCCTGTTTGAAAGTTTCATTTTTACTTGGAAATGTGATTTACGGAGATTGGGGACTGTTTTTATGTAGTTGGATGATGTTTTGCATGAATTTTGAAGTTATTAGTTGAGATTTAGAGGATTACATTTTGATGCTGGTGCTATGTTGGTACTCCATGCTTCATCTATAGGGTTTAAGCGAGGTTTAATTGAATTCGTGATTTTAGGACAAGATTCAACATTTGATTCTTGTCGTCATTTTGCTAATATAGTAATGTGGTTAGTGCTATTGGTAATTGGACTTCTTGTTGGCAGAGCTCTGTTGGAATATACAGTAATACATTCATTAAATTGAGTAATTGGCCAGTTGTGAAAGTAAAGGTGATGGGAAAAAGTTATGTAAACTCACAACCTCCAAAACATTAGCTACACAACACATCTTTCCCTTTTCCATTTATTTCAATTATCTATCATGAAGATGTAAACTTAGATTTTTCATATAATTTTTCACTTTTGCCCGCAATGTCCCTCTTTTTAAATCTCTTAAAAGATCGATTTTCTATCTTCCTAACTAGTTTGTCAACAAACTACCTTAAACAATTTTCTCCCATCTTATAATCAATGTAAGCACCTATACCTTTTTTTTTTGTTTCAAATTCTATCTTTCAAAGTATATCTACTCATTCATCGGAACATCTGCTTTCCGATTACCCCATATCTCTACAAAATCATTCCTAAAAAGCCCAATATTTTGTCTAATGATTGTTCATAGAACTTACTGTTAAACTCCTAGGGCACACCTCAATCACATACTATACTCAAGTTATTTTCTTTATGTATGTCATTTGCGAAATTGTGCTAAAATGACATTTCATGTACACCGTTTTATTTCTACTTAATTTAAATCATTGCGACTTCAACTCTTGTACTATCATTCTAACTTTATATTTACCTCCTCCCCTATCTCATCTGCTAAAACAACATCGTCAGCAAGCAAGCAATTAGCGGCGGATCTAGAGATCTAGGGTTCAGAGTTTTATAGGGCACCATTTCGAAATTTCAGTAGAGTTCCATTTGTAAAATCAACAATTAAAATATTTTTTATATTTGCAAAATGACATGTAGAATTGCAATAATCTCAATACAAAGCCAAATTAATATATAAAAAGTAATGAATGAACAAGCCTTTATTTTAATAAAATTTAGCAAGTTTCAATAATTTTTTCGTATCAAAAATGAGAATCCATCACTAGGACTAAAGCAAGCCATACAAATGAGCAAATCATTGATTTTTTTACTGAATCGATTTTCAAGTGCATGTAATTGTTGATCAATCACACTTAGAAAAATCATAACATAAAGTTTGAAGAAAACCCATATCAATTATAGCATCAAAATAGTAAAATCACCAAATAAACCATCAAAAACAGCAAATTTAATCATGTGAACTTATAAACAAAGAACTCATTCAAGCCTTTTCAATTCGAAGACTGAAACCTGAAAATAGAATTTTCTAGAACCTTCACAAGAACACTTCTTGAGCATCTTTTCTACATTTTTCAACCAAGTAGGTTCATCAACAACAACCAACACCCTTAAACTAGCGGCAAATGTCTCACTTCTTGATGATGAAAACCCATCTTCCATTACCATTTTTAACAAGGCGTTAGAGGAGAAATCACAGTTGTAAGCTCTAATGACCAACACTCTCTAAATTTTAGGGAAATCTCAGTGACAGGCAGCGACACAGCGTCACAGTTGCCAGTCGGACAGGCGGATCATTATTGGCGGCTGGGCCTGGGGCAGGGGCAGGCGGTGACAGCGGCAGTGACTGGGGAAGGCAGTGACGGTGGAAGTGGCGACAGTTTAAGAATTTTTTATTTTTAGGGTTTTATGAGAGAGAAGGGAGAGTACTCATTGAGAGAATTTTGATTTTTTGAAAGATTGTAGTGTCGTGCTTTCCTTCACCCTTGAATTCTGAATCCTTTTCTATTTTTTTAAAAGTTACCTTGGGGCACGTGTCTGGGGGTGCCCAATAGTAGATCCGCCCCTGCACTCCACATGTCCTAACATTAGTCTTTACTTTTTTTGATACATATCTTACACCATATTAATGTATTTCCTGTGGTTTTTGTCATTGCATATTAGAGTACTTCTCTGGGTAATTTGATAAGATTGCGAAGTCATTTGCCTTTTTCAAGTCAATTAAAACCATTTGCAAGTCTTTTTTAATATTATTTACCTCATATCCAATGATTGTCTCATCAAATGAACTGGTTCTATCGTAGATCTTTATGACATTTGTTCCTTACTTTGATGGGCTAAAGATTTATTGTGTTTTAATTTCAGATTATGATGACTATAGTAAATGACTTATTATATCTTGCGCCCTTCTTATTTATGTGAAACTCCATATGATCTTTACCACCAATAGTCAATCAGGAACAACATCTTTGTTAGTGTTATAGGTTAATGTAGCTTACATTCGACCCTCAAACCCCACCTTAGGTGGGAGCCACTTAATGGCACTGGATAATAAAATGTGTTGCTGGTGTAGATATTTATGACATATGTCTGAATTGGTTCTCTAAAACATATACTCGTACGTATTTCTATTATTCTTTCCATAATTTCATAGTATAGCTAATGTGTTTTATGCCTCACACTTTGTCATGCACTCATGCCTATGTCCTTAGCCTTTTCTTGTTTTCTTGTTGTCATCCTATAAATATATTTTTCTCCTTTGTTAGAGTCCAGTTTGTCGAACACCACTTTGTAAGCTTTTAACTTTGCCTTGTGAATTGCTACTTCTACAATGATTTCATCTTTCTTATACGTGGTTAAGTTTTTGCATTCTTGCATTTGTCTAATGCAAGATGACAATCTTTATGTTTTTTTTTTCTTCTTCAGAGCATTCGGCTATGTTGTATTCTTTATTTCGATGATACTTCTTCGTACATCCCCTAAAATCTCCTGAGCTACTTGAGTAATACAATTGTTCATCTTTGTCTATGAACTCTTTAGGAACATTTAATTTTGCGTTCCTTTTTTACTTTCTTTTTCTTCAGGGGGACATTTAGAATAAGTAGTTTGTGTTGGGTAGCAAAATCTTTTAGCATAAACTTTTTTTCAGGGAACTACCTTTATCCATTCTTGTCAAATAGAATTCAATATGTGTTGCATTTACTTTAGTTTCTAAAAGTCACCAAATGAATGTCACTATTCTTGAATCATGTGTTAGCTACTAACAAGTATAAAAGTACAGAATCTAAGGACTCTTGTTATATTTGCGGTTTCATAACCAATCCCCCACAGACGCTTTTGTAGCCATTCTGGCTCTTAAAGTAAAAAATACGATAACGTTCGCGATTGCGTTAACGAAATGATAATGACGTAACAGGAGTGAAATGAAAGCTTCAAGAGGTTCGACAATGGAAAAACAAGATGAGCATAACAACCAAAAACAATAGAACAATGACACAATGATTTATGAGGTATCTTGGATACCTTCCCCTCAACAATGGTCTTAATTATAATGATTCAACAATAAAAATGTAAATAACCCTCCCTCTCTTGAGAATAAGCTCTCAAGATTACAAATACTAAATCAAAGTAAATAATTCTTTTGGTAAACACCCTAGCTTTCGCTCTTGAAATAGCCCTCTCTACAATGTGTTGTTGTGGTGATTGATTCTATGAATGATGTATCCTTTATATAGAAGAGGAATACATCATTCTAGAACTCCCTCTTAAGTCACCATCAAAACACAATTAACATCCAACAATAAACATTGCATATAACAAGTAATTAAGCACCCTCTTTATGCAAAATTAACATCTACAATTAACATAGCAATCAAACCAGAAATAATGCAACCTTTCAATGCCATCAATGTAGACCAAACTGACCAAAAAAGGAATCCAAAGCAGGTACTCAAACGAGCCCATGACCTGCTCAAACCCTGCACACAGACCTTCTGGATGCTTCTAACACTGCTATTGGGACGAGCACCCCTGCTGCAAGCTTTTGTTCTTCTTTCATTCGTTGCCTCAAGCAAGCAACCACCCTTCCATGCCTTGCCTCGTTCAAGGCAATTCCTCACCTTAATGAAGCCGTAAACGCTCCACATCGATCACTTCATTGATCGTTCCAAACACTATTTCACTACCATTCGACACATCCTCACCATCTTTCTCTAAAGTTACATGATAGGGCATATTTGATTAAGTGATCAAAGTCATTAGTTTTGGCACTTGCACTAACAGGGAATGATGTGTTTATCATAATGCCTAAATATCGGTCGAAACCAAAAGATATCCCTTGATACGGCCCAAAACGCAGTTTTTTTACACCTTTTCAATGCGGGAATATCAATTTGTTGCTTTTAAAAACCTTTAAAACGTGGCCAACGTGATGCAATGCGACCTTGTTTTTACACTATGTTGTGGCTTACTACTACAAGGCCCGTTTAAATTACCCCCAATATACAACTTACTGATCATCGGTATGTTATGAGGTATATTATCTACATCCACTCAAAATTTCATTTCGAGTGATTTCTCTCTTTTCACTTGTGGTGCATAAACACTTCAAACATATAAAATCTCTTTCCTATATATAATATTCGGTTTTATAATCCTATCAGTCTTACTACATACCTATACTACATCATTAATTGTTCGTTCATCCAGAATAACACCAACTCCAATCTTTCTGTTGTTTTTCTCGAACATTGTAATATATATTTGCGCCTTTTCCCTATTGTCTCTAATGTACTTTATCTCTTGTAAGCATTATATGTTAATCTTAACTTACCCTTGATTTTCGTTTACATCCTATTCTCATAGACTATGTACTTGAGGTCATTTTACACCATGATAAGGAATGTGGCGTGTCGCTTCTAGGCTCTAGCTGCAACCTTGTATATGTAACAAGCCATTTCTCATTTAACACTCTACTCAGTTAATGTGGCATGTCGCTTTCGCGTTGCAATCTAACAACTTTTGCTTACATTCCGCCGTCGTTGAGCAATTATGGCCCACGAGAATTGATTTTTGATTAATGGTCTTTAGATATAACTGTTTACTAAGATGGATGCCACAAATTTACGGCTTACCTTCAAACTGACAATGAGCAACTAGCATTCGTTGGTTAAGTTAAAAAGTATTATTGGAACCATGTAATAAAAACTCTCCCGTTAACACTTGTTATGTTATCTGTTTGAGAGGTTTCACGACGCTAAATCCCTTTATATAACGGTGGGTGAAATTTCATGGTCAAAATGACGCGTTGATCGTTACGCAATGTGTAATGCCTGTTATTCCGTCGTTATAACGATATTTCAACGTTACAATGTTATTTGTCTCCATGTTAAAACTTTATTAATACCCATTAACTTTAATTATTACGATCATTTAAATTATAGTTACTTATTTTAGTTGATAAACAAAGTTATTAATTAATAACTAATAATTTAATTAATTATACACTAAAAGAACCTCAAATATTGCAATTATGATAGCTATTGGCAAATTTTTTGCATTATAATAGTAGTTCAGCAACGAAAAGGCAATTATAAGTTCAAAACTCCCTTTGTGTGATTTTTTTTTTCAAAAATGACATTGTATCAGCCTCGATTTGCGGTATTATTCCATCTAACTGTTTTCTGCGACACCGTAGCCGTTTCCGCAAACGCATTTGCGACCATGGTTTTTTTTCTAGGATTTGAACTGGTTGAACTCATTATAACCTAATTGATCTTATACAAACTTATTGGAACTCTGGTGAACTTAAGTTAAACTTGAAAATGAGCTTTGTATTGAAATACTTGAAATATTCTACATCATTGTGATTTGTAGTTGCATATGACTCATTAAATCATGTACACTTCTTTTATATGAAGTTGCACATGAGGTTTGCTACCAAGGGTCAATCGGAAATAAATCTCTTTGTTAATTTTATTATTAACAAGGGTATGTTCGCGTACATCCGGTCTTCTAAAACCCTACCTTAATGGCATTGGGGTAATGGAATGTTGTATTGCGACAATCTAACGAGCATTATGTTTTTGGTTGAATGGTGTGAAATTCTAAATCTGGTGCGTCATTGAAGTATTGTGGGCGATGTTACCTAATTGGCTATTAGAGCTCTCATTTTTCCGAAAATATCCTAAAATGCAGTCCAGTTGATTTGTAAGATGATTGGTGAACTTCCTCTTGAAATAAGAAAAGCTTAAAATAGTTTAGAAGGCTTTGGTTTTTGAATTTTTAATTTGTGTTTATGAAGCGAAGCTTGTTCATTAGTTTTTGTATGGCTTTCCTTGTGCATGGATATTTTTGACATCATTGATTATGTTTAGGCAATACAACATGTTGCTTGCTTAGACGCTCCTTTATAATTGTTGGGACTTTTTGTTTATCAATTCTAGTGCGTAAGAGAAAACCCAATGTTAGAATATATGAATACTTTATAAGACAGGCAAATTTCATATATTTTAGATCAAAGGTGCTCGGTGTAGATGTTTGGAGTATATTTTCTTATCATTTTGTATATTGAGATTTTTTGTTGTCATGCTTGTAACATTACATTCTATCATTTTGTAGTTTAGTGGTTTTGTAACTTTCTCTAAGGTTTTCTTTGTTAGGTAATTGCAGTTTCTATGGACTATATGTCTATATTAAATCCTTAATGGCTTTTTGGAACACATGAAGATGTAATGTCTTAGGCTCTTAGCTTTCATTGATATTCGCTTTCATTGATATTCCAATCCCAAAATTTTTTATAGGTCGAAGTCCAATTGGTTAAAGAGAATAATTAAAGTTGCATAACTATGCTGCTGACTGCTATTCCTTCTCGACATTTAAGAGAACTATTGTTTGGCTTGTTTATAAAGTCCCTAGCCATCTTCACTTACTAATTTGTTTAGCTGCCGTTTTGCTGTTTTGCTCCGGGGTGAGAATTGATTTGTATTTTCTTATCCTTTTTGCAATTTTAATTGTTGAAACGGATCATTATTGTTGCTTCGCAGGGTTGCTCATTATGGTGAGCTTGCACCTGAATGCATTAAATCATACTACAAATATGGTATAGCATTGCTGAACAAAGCACAGGAGGAGGCTGATCCCTTGGGAGCTATGCCTAAGAAGGATGCAGAATCTCGGCAAGGTTCTTTTAAGAGAGAATCTGCAAAGAACTCTGTCGATGCTGAATCATCTATCGCCTCTGTATCAAGTAATGTTGAGCATTCTGCAAGTTCAAATCAGCAGCAGAGCACAGATGACGGTAATTCTATCAGTGTGTCTCTTAGATATCCATTATTTTCCCTCAAAGATCATTTTAGTACGATTTTTTCCTTGATATGTGGTAAAGAAGATTGTTTATTGTGATTTGTCAACACACATACGTTGCCATTATTATATATGCTTGAACACTTTTTTTGCTCCAAATTTATGTAAAAGAGGTATAATGCACTGCATATTCTCTCACTACTGTTTTTCCCTTTATTTGAAATAGTTCCCGACAAGGATGAGGGAGATGAAGAAAGCGATACAGAGGAACTTGCTGAAGCAGAGGAGGATGAATCTGACTTGGACTTGGCTTGGAAAATGCTTGATCTTGCTAGGGCCATATCAGAAAAGCACTCTAGGGAGACAATAGACATGGTTGATATATTGTCAGCTCTAGCTGAAGTTTCCCTTGAAAGAGGTATCATCTATAAATTTTTTTTAAAGCTGCCACGGACTACCTTTTGTTTTGTAACTGTTAAACCATCTTCACTGTTCTATTTAGCTTTCCTGGCTGTCTTATATCTTTTACTGGTACTGCTTTTCGCTATATCTGGTCCGACTTATTGGTTTCTCTTTGCAGAGGATATTGAGACATCTCTCAGTGATTATGAGAAAGCGCTTACGATCCTGGAGAGCGTGGTTGAACCAGACAGTCGTTACATTGCTGAATTGTATCCTTTTAGCTTTGATGAAGTCGGAAATTGTTGATGATTTAAAGTTTATCCAGGGATTTTAGATCATAAAATAATTCTTGGATATGGCTTCCCCTGCATAGCGCGTTAAGACATGTTCATGGCTCTAGTCAGGCTTCCTCCATCCCTTATGAATACCGTTAGTTCAGTGCTGATTGTTCTGGTATTTAGCGTGCTTTATTTGACATCCAATGTTTTTTATTAGCAGAATATAGATTTTATTTCGTTGTTTGTTCATTTGTCACCTTGATTATAAATGTAAGAAACTTTCGCATCTGCCTTTGCCTAGAGGTTGGCTCCAGGGCTCAAGAAGCCATTCCATATTGTGAGAAGGCTATATACATCTGTAAATCAAGGATGCAGCGCCTGTTAAATGAACTGAAAGGCATGCCTGGATTGACTACCTCAGCTTCTTATGATTCAGGTGAAGGTCTCAGTCATTCTTCCATCGAGTCCAAATCTGAAAATTCTGCTTCTGATAAACAAGCAGAGATTCAAACACTAAAGACGCTCTCCAGTGATCTAGAGAAGAAGGCAAGTTTCTCTCTCTTTTTATGTTGATGCACACAATTGCAGTCACGCTAACATACCCTATTCCCCAAGAATTCATATCACTACATTTTTAGGATCGACTTCTAAGCTAACTTCTGTCACCAGCTTGAAGATCTGCAGCAATTGGTGTCAAACCCAACATCTATCCTGACCGATATACTGGGATTGGCAGTAGCAAAATCAAAGGCTAATGAACAGGCCTCTGCTTCAGCAGGAGCAAGTTCATCGCGTGTTGGTGTTGTCGCTGGCAATGGAGATTTTGGTTCACCCACAGTATCCAGTGCTCACACTAATGCAACCAGCGAAGTTACTCATCTTGGTGTTTTGGGCAGGGGAGTCAAGCGTGTGAACATGAACGCTGAAAATGTAGAATCAAGCGCTAGTAAACGTGTTGATGTTAAACCTGACACAGGTGACAGTGGTGCTTGACCGGCTTCAGTCCCTTCAGATATCACTGCAATAGGATGGATTAGATACTTGTGAACTTCTCTCGCCCTAATTGAACGGTGTTCTTCATGCTTGTATGACATGGATCTTGGATAGTAGTTTGGCTTTGATTCCTGAAAATAATATGTTTGAGTGCCGGTTATGTTAATGTATGCTGTAGTTCTGCAGCCTGAGGGTGAGGGTTGCTGTGTTGGTCTGTTGTTTGTTGCCTTTATCAACTTCTCATGTGCCTTTCATTATAAGGATGGGGGAAGACGGGACTGTATTTAGCCCGTTTAGGAGGTAGCTAAAGGTGGTGTATCGTAATGTAAACCCCTTTGCAACGCACAATTGATATATTTAGAGCTAATTAAAAGTGTTTGCGGATACGGTCAAATTGTTGTTTGCTACAGGCTTGTGGGTTTTCATGTTAGGTTTTCAGGAACACCCTATTACGCTGGACATATTTTTTTCTAGAATCAAACCATCTGGGTCTGTTCTTTATGGCTTGCTATCCAGCCTATGTTGATTAGCTCTAACAACTTGCCTTATTTATTAAATGGTAAATTTTAGTATTAATCTTCACGCTTCTTTCCCTGATTAATCTAATTTGTCTTGTATGAGATAGTTTCATCATGACACAAATTTATATAATTAATTTATTTTTTTAATTGATTATTGATTAATTTAAGATTGTAATTGATCAATTTAAGATTATAAATAATCATTTTAGAGCTATAAAAATGATCACTTTAAGGTTATAATTGATCATTTTATAACTATAACTTTGTAAATGATTATTTTAAAATTATAAGTGATTATTTTAAGATTGTAGATCCAACGAAAATGGTTTTACCGTTCTACTATCTCATTTGAGATTTTGTGAAATTAATTATATTAAATTTACTTTGATATTTTCACCATTTGAAACAACGAATCACTTTAAAATGACTTAATTGGTTAGCAGATTAAATAAAAATTGACCCTATTTGATATGAAAACACCTAAAAATGTCATATTCGGAATTGAACTTAATGATCTGAAATTTCAACTGTCTGTCGTTTTGTTTATTTCATTGCAAACTTAAAAGAAAATGGAGCGCCAATTTTAATACTCTAGATAGCATTGGTCTGAGTTGGGTTTGATGTGTTTAAGGTCTTAAGTGGGTTACGAATAAATTTTAGCTTATACTTAAAATATTTTTACATTTTACAAGTTTTCATAAATATTAATACACTATATTTTATATAAGTCTAAATTAAGTCCAAATATATATAGAATTTAAATTTTTACTTGAGACCGTCTCTATAATAAACGTTTCAAGTTTGGGCCGGCCCAATTTTTAATTTTAAAAAAGAAAAATTAATCAAACTTTTTAAACACGTGCGTATAATTGGGTATATAATGATCTGTATTTGAAGTTATAATAATACATAGTTGGGTATATAATGGTTTGTATTTGGGGTTATAATATTATGTGTTTGGAGTTATAGTATTATATATTTGAGTATATGATAATCTGTGTTCAGAGTTATAACATTATATAGTTTGGTATATAATGGTTTGTGGTTGGAATTATAACATAATATATTTGAGTATATAATGGTCTGTATTTAGGGTTATAGTATTATATATTAGGGGGATTTAAAGTTATGTAGCTGGGTATATAATAGTCTGGTTTGGGATATAGTATTTTTATAACACTAACTATATTATATTATAATCCCAAATATATGTTGTTATAATCCTATATATATATATATATATATATATATATATATATATATATATATATATATATATATATATATATATATATATTATAACCTCAAACATATATTATTACAACTCAAAATATATTATGTTATAACCCCAAATATATTATGTTATAACCACATATATATCATGTTATAACCCTAAATATATGTTGTTATAACCCCATATATCTTATGTTATAACCGCAATTATATATATTGTTATAACTTCAAATAGATTATGTTATAACCCAAATAAATATTGTTATAAACCCCAAATATATGCTGGTATAACACCAAATATATCATGTTATAACCCTAATTAAATGTTGTTATAACAAATATATTATGTGACTTTTCACATTCCACTCACACGCGCGCTTTAATTTTAGCATCATTTTTTTTTAAATTAACATAAATTATATTTAGGCTAGGCTTTTGTGAGCCGTCTTTACAAAAGATGGTCTCTCAAGAGAACACCTATGTATAGAATAGGTTTGAACACAATTAAAATCATAATTTATTGTATGAGACAATTTTTTTTGTGAGATGGGTCTCATATATGTGTTAAAGAACCCAACTAATTATGCAAACTACAAAGTGTGAGTATATAAGCTCCTTGATTTAAAGTCTCTTACCGAGAGATGATTACTTACAAGAATAGCGGGTTAAAAATTTATTTTGGATTGTGTAACAAGTTAGTTTTATAGTGTGTTGGATCTTAACTGAGTCTAGAAAAATAGTCTAAATTAATTTTGGAGTTAAAGACCCGAGACCCAAACTCAAATCCATATAATTTTTAGATCAATATTAAAATTTAAATTCACCAAGTCTTAAAAAAATTAGACATAGACTCTAAAATTAGGGGTGGCTCTATGACCCTTCTTATAAAAGAAATAAAAAGAAAGACAATAGGCTGAGTTAGAATTGGGATAACACTCGCTCTCAGTGGATGGTCCTTGGTCATGACACCACTTTTAATATACAGCCTGTTCAGTAATGTGGTTAATGGTTAATTGGTTATCACTTTCAAATGAAGTATACAACAAGGTCAACAAACACTATATCCTCTGCCTTAGTTGACTTGACCTCATTTTTTGAAGATTCGTCTAATTTACAACAATTATACTATTATGTTACTTTAAGAATGGTTAATAATAGTGATATTTTTCTCACCATATGTTACTAGTCATAATAATTTCACATAAAAAATAGGGCCGGGTAAGACTATAATGATTTTTTGCATTAATCTGTTTGGCTTTGTTATAAAGCAAATAGATAAAGAAATGGACATTACGATAGGAATAGCATTTAAAAATTGTAATCATCTGTATAAACTATTTTGTGAAATTGCGTTTTTAAATGCAAGATTATTGTAATGTAAAGGAAGTCAAATGAAAAAGATCGAGGCTATGACTTCAGTATGTTAAAATCATCACTGATTTGAGATAAAAATTTGTTAATTTCCAATAAATTGAACTTATTAGTTAAATATTAAAACTACCTCTATTATTATTTATTGTTACACTTGTATTGTAACTACTGTTCATCAAACTATATTGTGTTTATATCTTGTTTTTTATTTATAAGCAAATACATAGTCAGTTAAAGATTATCATCATGTCCATTGTATATTCGCTCATAGGTTATATGGTCAAAGCATGGGCAAGAATGGAAGACGAAAAATCATATCCATAAAGAAGGATGCGGTCCTCAATTCGATAAATCCATAAAAAGGAAAGCAAAGCAAGATGAGACAAGACAAAAAATACAACAAGACATTGCTAAAAAAAAATAGTAAGGCTAATAACATGACCATAGAAATGTAAAAGCAATCAATCGTGAAGTTCTCCACCCTTTCCATTGACGCGTTTGTGTTTTTTCTAGACACGCGCAAAAACCATCTCAATCTACTTTCAGACATCTCTGTGGAGATCGGTGCAATTTGTAGCCTCTCTCTTTTTAATTAGTTTCTTGATCTTATCTATCATGGTGTGTCCACAAATCCACTTTAACATTCACATCCTTGCTATTTTTATCTCTTGCTTATATATCTTCTTATCTGGTCAATATTTTGTCCATAAACAATGTTGATTAGACTACAACTCGGTAAAGTTTATCTTTTAATTTGTTTGAGAATCTTCAATCACACAACACCCTTGTGGATGTTCTCCATTTGAGTCATCCAATATAAATTCAATGCATTAGATCTTCATCATTCTCCTCATTATTCTTCATTATTAATTCTAGATATTTCAACTTGATAGTTTGCACAATATCATCTCTTCAATCGATCACTTGAGGCTCTCCCTTCGGCTTCCCTGCTAAAATTGCATATTAAATATTCTGTATTATGATGACTTATTTACAATTTTTTTTATAATCGAAATGTCACTTATATTTTCTATTTATATATGAGATGATTATATTTTTTAGGATCTCACATAAATATTTTTTTTAATTTAGATTAGAGAAAATTGATAATCAAAGATGAATTTTTAAATCTAAATATAAAAAACGGTGGAATAAACGTGATAATGTAGCATGTGGTTAAAGAAACAAACATGAGGACTTAATAGGGGAATATCCACTTGCAAGTTGCAACCGATTAACATTCACGAGTACATAACGATTAACTACACCTACTAATTTTTTATTAATAAATTATTTGAAGTTAATAGCTTGTCACGAATTTGTATTGTACATTTGTACCTAATTAATTGTCTTTTGCACCTTGTCCAATGATTAGGTACAATTTATTTATCACTGTATTAAAAAAAAAAAGGTACAATTTATTTATTATTCAAAAAAAAAGGTACAATTTATTTTTTGTTTGAGCTATACCAAATTAATTAAACAATGTAGCGGGACAACATACCTCCGTTATCTTTTATTTTTAAATTTACAATGGTTTTTTAAAATTGGAATCTTTTAGTAACCAATAAAATTTTTTAAAATTACATAACTTACTTTTTAATCTATAAAAATTAACTTACATATTAATTTCCAATGAAAGATATGTAATAAACTTTTTAATATACCTAGTGAAATCTAATAACTTAGTACTTTCTCTACTTTCTAATGTTCTTCCCATTTATAATATTTTATTTTGAAGAGAGAAATTTAATTAAGATTTTTGAGACATATATAGATATAAAATATATGCATGTGAGATCACATTAGAGTCGTATTAATGTATACTTTTTTATTATATTGTTTATAATTTTTTATGATGCCAATTTTGAGATATTAAAACACAAAATTTACTTTATAAACTATTTAAAAAGTTAACGAGATGAACAAAAAAATACCGGAGCGGTATAACAAATATCAAATTCAAATTCTTTGAGTTTTTGAATTCAACTACTCCCTCTGTTCTCTAATGTTCTTCCCATTTAGAATATTTCATTTTAAGGAGAGAGAAATTTAATTAATGTTTTTGACATATATTTAGAAGATAAAATATATCCTTGTGAAATTTCGTTAGATTCATCCTAATGTGTACTTTTTTATTATGTATTTTTCATAATTTTTTATTTTGTGTATTTAGAGATATTTGAGGTTTAAAATATGCTTTAAAAACCGTGAAAAAAAACAAAGGGAGTACTATATATGAATTAAACTAAAAATGAGCAACTGCACTCTCAATTCAGCAAAAATCATGCGAATTCAGCAAGAATTTAATAATCAAATTCTTTCCCTCCCTTTTCAATCCTTTTTCATTACACTTTTTTTTTTTTGAATTTAGACGAGGCAATGAATAAATTCAATTATATTACACATCCTTTAACTTTATTTATTTCTAGATAAATAAAAAAAAAACAATAAACGCAACATTAATTAAGGTAAGCAAAGAGAAGTGGACCATAGAATCAGACATGGAATTAGATGAGGCAATCAATATACTGCCGTATGGAATGGAGTCTACAAGCTTAAATTTGGCCATGTAATCTTCTTTCTATTTAATTTCCTGCACAATCATTATCATCACTTTCATTTTAGAGTGGTATATGGTATTAGTTGGTGTAATAAAAATGTTTTATAGTGTAATGAAAGTTTGATCATAAAAAAATTTTTTTTCATAAATTTTTATTACAACCTAATATTATATGTTTAAATAGTAATGTATTAGAAATTATTTTGTGAAGAAAAATAATATTGTTGAAGAAGAATAAGCATGATTATTAAATTTGTCAAAAGACATTCCTATCAATATTACACTAGCTTTCCATTACAATTTCCACCATTTACTACCAATTACCAAACAGACAGTAAGTCTATTCTGTGATTTTGCACCATTTTTTTTTGGACAATATTTTCACTCTCTTTCTTATAATTTCATACACAAATTTATTATCTCTTTAATCTTTATCTTAATTAGTCATTTTTATCATTTATATATTTTATTGTCTTAATCTTCAATTTAATTTTAATTTTTTCACAATTTTCACACAAAAAGCAAATGATATTGAGAGGTAGAGGAGAATAATGCATTCAAAAATCAAATGTATAGACATTGCAAGCAGTTTCTATCACCTCATTGAAGAACAAAATTAATGCAATACTATTTACTACTCCTATTACCTACATACATACTCATTTTGGTGCTTAACGTTACAACCTACTTATTTATGGCGGTGGGGACTGCAGGGTTAGATAGATATCCCCATATTTATGGTTTTTCATCTACTACAATACTTGTAAGTCTGATTCTCTATATTTTTCATATTCCTTCGAATTTTGAATTTTGATTTTTAATTTGATTAAGGGTTGTCTTGCTTTTGTTTAACTTAATTTGCCATTAAATATTATGATTTGATCATAATTTTTATTAGTGAGATATACTTTATACAAAATGATGATTATAAGTTGTAGGCCATGCTTCTATGAAAGAATTATTAGACATAATCTTTGGCTTTAATTCCAAAAGTGTAGGGAATTTTTAATTAATTGGAGCTTTAATTTGAAGTTGCAATTGAAAGATAATTTAATTTAGCTTTGTGTAACCAGTGTGGCATATATCAAGCAATTAGTAGGAAAAATAATATTAATTTGGTCCTTTTTTTTTTGCTTCTTGTTAATTTTTGCACAGTTTTTAAAGTAAATTTTGAGCCTTAATATCTTTAAATACGTATCATAAAAAATTATAAAAATATATAGTGAAAAGTTATACATTAAAACGAATCAAACGAGATCTCACAGATATATTTTATCATCTATATATGTCTTAAAAATCTTAATCAAATTTCGCTCTTTAAAATAAAAGAGAAGAACACTAGTAAACGAAGGAAATATATTACTATGAATTAGTATTCAATTTGAAATTTATGGGTGCCTATTTGAACAAACAATTTGAAAATATCCTTGCATAGTTGAGTTCTATCTTACTTAAAGTATACATTTTTTTCCACTTTAAAACATAGCTAAAAAATAATATAAATAATCTTCAATGTAGGTGGAATATCAATACATATAACTAATATAAAATAACCTCATTTTAAAAAAATGGTTTATAATTTACTTTGTCATGATTTTTTTTCAATCCTTTAAAATGTGATGATGATGTAACCATCATTATTATTATCACACTTGTATCCTTATTTAATATATATATCATATAATAATGATTTAAACGAGTTTATTATTATTTATGTTCAATAACTTTTTGAAGTTAAAGACAATTAATACAATTAGTACACTAATTGCACAATGTTATATTTTTAGCTCTTTTAAATACTTTATTAGAAAAAAATTATCATCACTATGTATTACGTACACATATACTAATCATCATCATATTCATCATCTTACCCATTGTATGGGAAGAAATGTGGCAACTCATATCCATAAATAAGAATGCGATAAAAGAGTCTTTCGATTCGAAAAAGATCCACAGACAAATCTTATTATCAAAAATATATATAAATAATTTTTTTTGTGGGGACAGATCAGTGGAATGGGACGATAAATTTCGAAATAAAAGTAGAGTTATGATAGAGATGTATTATTAAATTAAAGAAATGCAACTGAAACATCAAATTCTTTTAGGAAAAGAGAAATGAAATAGTAATTTATTATTATTATTATTATTATTATTATATATAAATAATAAGTACTCTCTCCGTTTCTTTTTGTTCTTTTTATTTACTTTTTACACAGTTTTCAAACTAAATTTTAAACCCCAATATCTCTAAATACACATAATAAAAAATTATTAAAAATACATAATAAAAAAGTATACATTAAGACGAATCTAACGGGATCTCACGTGAATATATTTTATCTTCTAAACATGTGTCAAAAACATTAATTAAATTTCTCTCTCCATAAGATGAAATATTCTAAGTAGGAAGAACATTAGAGAATGGAAGAAGTATTTTTTAATTAGAAAATTTTTTAAAACAGCTTATTAGAAAAATAAAAACCACATGTTTATGAAAGACCAGCAAAAAGTTTCTTGTATGTTCATTCATGATTGCAATGGTGATGCTACACCCTTTTTATAGGGAAGAAGACCAAGCAAAAAAAGGCTTATGAAGAGCCGTTACAAAAGCAAGTAAAAAAGACAACAACCTACACAGAGAGTATTCTTTCTAGTACAAAGCCAGCTGGAATATTCTTGGGCTTAACACTCCCCCTCAAGCTGAGAGGAGGAAGGACGAACTCCAAGCTTGTGTAAAAGATGAGCATGCTGAGTAGTGGTAAGAATCTTAGTGAAGACGTCTGCAACTTGAGAATGCGAAGGAATGTTGGTAGATTGCACAGTATTAGCATTCACTTGTTCTCTGATGAAATGATAATCAATGTCCACGTGCTTGATTCGTTCATGATGAATTGGATTAGAAGCTATGGCCCAGGCAGCCTTGTTGTCATAATAGAGGATGGCAG
This sequence comes from Amaranthus tricolor, assembly GCF_026212465.1. Taxonomy (NCBI): domain Eukaryota; kingdom Viridiplantae; phylum Streptophyta; class Magnoliopsida; order Caryophyllales; family Amaranthaceae; genus Amaranthus; species Amaranthus tricolor. The sequence goes on from NC_080049.1 coordinate 25,974,796, forward strand.
CCTATATGCTTGAGTCCAAGATCTTTAAATAACTGTTTGAGCCATATGACTTTACAAATGGTGAGAGCCATGGCACGATAGTCGGCTTCTCCGTTGCTCCTTGCAACAATGCTTTGACGCTTTCCTTTCCATGATATGGGAGATTTCCCAAGCAAGATAAAAAAACCAGAAGTGGAACGCCTTGTGGCTGAGCAGCTTGCCCAATCACTATCACAATAAGCTGTTAGAGTGGCTAGAGATTGATTCGTCAACAGAATACCCTGAGCAGGTGAAGAGCTGAGATATCTGAGGACGCGTAAACCAGCTTGATAGTGAATATTTGTAACACTCCTAAATTTCCGACCTCTTATACTAAACTAAGACCGCAAAAGATGGGAGGAAATTCGGGTGTTATATTGAAATAAAATAAATAAAATAATATTAAATTTTAAAAGAAATTATGAGTAGAAATTTGGGTAGCATCTCTCCTAAAAATCGAACATGTGGTAAAGCAATTAGCACATTAAAAACATTAAACTTATTTAAGGCATCATTGCCTTTAAAATCTCACACCACGGCGGAATGATTCGTCGTCAGCTTCTCAAATCAACATGCCAAGTATGGATCGTGGTTCCAGTGTCAACGCTTGCGTTTAAAATGACTTAACTCTTTAAAAACCATACAAAGTTATAAACTACGCAGCGGAAAGACAAATATACAAAGGAGTACACAAGGCCTCATAATAAAACGTATACAACCAAAGTTTACAAAAGATAAAGAGCTACAAAATCGAAAGATAACGGTATGACACGGGTTATGCTTTGCCCTCATCACTCTCCCCCAATGCAATGCAATGCAAAAGAAGCTCCAATACCTGTCACGCCTGTCTATGATCCTCCTGCTGCTCGACGTCAGACCAAAGGCCAATGTGTCATAGCAGGACAATTATAGAAAGTCATCAAACAATCAAACATAAACACAAACACGTACACGTCAGTAACTAGCATCAAATATAATAAGGCCAACTACTAGGTGACATTATGTTATACAACAACATAAGATGATTTCATAAAGCACAAGCACAAATAGCAACCGTTTATTGTCCACCTATACTTTTTAATCTCATTACGTTCTTTCCAACCCGAACCATGTGTTCTTTGGTAGAATACAGGTCTTCACACTTCTCTTCTCAAAACATAAACTCTTGTAAAACACGCGTGGTATCAACTCAACCAAGGCATTAACAGACTACCTAACACATGACCTTATAGAGCTTGTCTATCTTTAGGTAAGTGTGATCATAGTCTATCTTTGGGATTGGTAATACCCTTAAGGTAACTTAAATTAGGCACACTTCTCACTAGCATAAACTATTACATCAATGAGTAAATTTTCTATCAATGAGTAAACTAACTATCAATGTGTAAGCTTTCTATCAATGAATGAACCTTCTATCATTAAATAACTTTCGATCAATAAATAAACTTTCTATCATTGAATAACTTTCTATCAGTGGATCTTTTCTCTACTTCATGGCATGGTGACACGGTCAAGGGCGTTATCGGCCTCCCGACGCCCATGGCAAAGTATAAGCTCATACCCCCTCCAGCTGACCCTCCCGGGTCCTACCTTCAGGCCAAACTAACACACTAGGATACTAATCCAGTGAAGAGGCCACCATATTGGGGGTTTGCAAGGCCTGCATGGTAACATCTCGGTCAAGGGGCGGTATCGGCTACTCGGCGCCCAATGACAAAAGTATGCTCATACCCCCATACGGTGATCCCCTCGGATCTCACCTAGGGGACTATTAAATCAACCGGACATAATCCAGTTGAGTCATGCCAGCTAATTATAATCTAATACTTTATCAAATGGGAATAACTCCCGCGTTCGACTATTAATGAGCGCCCTGGGATAGCAGAACGCCGAAACCTATTGAGCCACTCAAACAAAATATGAAATTCACCTATAAAGGAGTCTATCTAACTCCAAGTAAGGCATAATCCAATTCTTAAATAAATAAGGGGTTTGTCCCCGCCTTCGACTAAAACTCTCATTATCTAAACTATTCTAAGCGCAAGGATTTCATAGTCGATAACTCTTCATATAAAGTGTATTCACTAGTACCTCATAGTTTCGATACAATGCATATTATCACAATAAATAATAAACAATGATCTCTTAAAGGAAAAATGTATATAAGGGTTAATTACTGCGTGTACGTACTTGCAAGCGTCACTGCACGACCAAAAGTTACAAAAGTCACCTAACTAAGGTTGTACTTTCTTCTTATAAACTGGAAACCAATACAAGTTAGGAATAAAACTAATAAGTTCCCTTAACTACTTTGTCATACCAACTAAATGCACAAATAACCACTATCACCCATTCAACATGAGTTTTTGATAACTCTAGCACGCACACAACTTATTCAATACAAGTCAAAATTATTAACTCAACACAACCTAAGTCTTTTCACCAATTTAAAAGTAAAAGTATATGTGAATCGTTCCTTTTCATCAACTAATTTTGAGTATATCGGTTCGCGTTACCCAAAAATAACTAATCACAACTAAGCCTTACAATTTTAATATAACACTTATATAACGATAAAGGCAAATCTTAGAGTTATTGAATCGCGATATCATTTGTTACATTCTCCAAAGCTAGAAAGAACTACAATCAAAACAACACAAGCAACTTTATCAACCATCGACGATAAATTGACATGATGCTCTTGGGTTTACTAAGATTATGCATTTATAACTTCAATGACGACACACTAAGAGCATTTGTAATTCACAACAATCAAGTCACTACAATTAGCAACTATTATTCCCAATTAACAACCAAAACCATTTCTATAGTCAACTATAATAAAAATCATTACCAACTAAATATATCATTATCACAAATAACACAACTAAACCCTAAAACAACTTATGAAATTATCAAATCAATCATCGCACCACCAACATAAAACATAAGAGCACACACTATTAATATTTCATCCCTAAATTAAACCCTAATCAATTCATTATTCAAAGATAACATCTTTAATTACTACCCATACTAAGATTCAAAGAAACTAATACATAATCAACACACAACCCATAATTTCTAATCACACTTCAAACCGTAAATCATCAATATGTTTAATTCATCCATCAGACTCTTACCCACAAAAAGATTCAATGAAATTAACACAAAACCAACATCAAACTCAATACACTTAATAAAACTCTAAGGGGGCGTTTGGTTCGCACAAGGGAATCGGAATGGAATGAGGAAAGGGAATGAAGGAGAAAGGAATGGATTCCCCTAATTTAGCCTTGTCGTTTGGTTGTGTTCAGGAAACGGAATGAACTGCTCATTAATTCCCTTTGTGACTGTTTGGTTCAAGTTAAGGAATCAAATTATAAGTTTTTCATGTAGCTAATCTTTAATCATTAAGAACAACTTGATAAAAACAATGAAACAGAAATTACTTCAGATTGATAAAATCAATCAAGCAAATCCAATTACACCCATTAAAATACAATCAAGCTTTATAAAAACAATCAAGCAAATCCAATTACACCCATCAAAATACAATTAAGCTTGATAAAAACAACTTCAGATTGAACCCAGAAATTCAATTAATCACAGAGATTAGGAATAGAAATTCAGAGATTGAACCCAGAAATCTTCGATGCAAGAACAATGGTGGTAGAACAAGAACGCAGCAGAACACGAACATAGATTCATCAATGGCGGTGGAACAAGAACGCAGCAGAACACGAACAGAGATTCATCAATGGCGGTAGAACAAAGATTCTTCAAGAACACGAACAAGAATGCTACGAACAATGGCGGCAGGCGCAGAAACTTCAGGAAGGAGGAGTGAAGAGAAGAGACGAGAACTTGAGGGGGAGGCGCACCAGCAGTGTACTAGGGTTTGAAACGAGAACTTCATGAAGGATGGAGGCGCGAGGAAGGAGAAAAATGGTGAGGAAGGAGGCGCGAGTACTGAAATGAGGGAGGGAAAGTGGAGGGTTGCTGAATGAGGGAGGGAATGGAATGGGAAAGTGGAGGGGGAGGTGGGGAATGAGGTTTACCTCATTTGGGTAAACCTAAAACTGAAATGGGGGAAAGGAAATCATTGAAAATGGGAACCAAACAACATCAAAGGGAATGGGGTATTTCCATTCCCTTTCCTTTCCTTAAGACCCCCAACCAAACGCCCCCTAATTAAAAACTAGAAAATTAATTAGAGAGAAGAGGAGATGACTCACAATGGGGAAATAAGAAAAGACGGGTGAGAAGACAAGTGTTTAATGTAATGGTGGTGGCACAGGAGCGACAAGGCATTGCGGTGGGCCTTGGTGGCGGTATTGGCAGCAGTAGCTGCTGGTGGGGGTGCACGAAAATGCAGCAGCAACTGCTGTTTTGGGCGAGGGAGTTTCAGGGTTGCTGCCGGCTGCTGCTTTGTGCGTGGATGGAGCGGCTGCCGGTGCTGGTGGAGCAGGGAGGAGCTGCGGCTGGGCTTGGGTGGATGAGTAGGCAGTCGTGAGTGAGAGGAAGAGTAAAGGGCTGCTTGCTTTTGTTTGAAAATGAGGGAGTCTCAACCTAAAACCCTAAGTCCTCTTTTTTATTCTATTTCACTTATCTATTTATTTGTTTATTTATTTATTTATTTATTTATTTTTGATTAACCTCCTTGTAAGGCCCAACTAAAAGACCCAACTTTGATGTGCTCACAAAATAAATAAAGTAATAATTTTAATTCGAACCATTCTTATTTTTGTAATCGCAACTCTACCTTTTTATATAACCATGTTGACATTTAAATTCGTGTATGAAAGTAATAAACTAAGATTAACTAAAAATAATTTAATATAATTTTAAAATCTCTAAAAATTATTATAATGTTAATTAATTACGTCATTAAAATCTCGGGGTGTTACAATATCAGTAGGACTGTGCATAAATTTACTAAGAACATGTAAAGTATAAGCAATATCAGGCCTAGTGATTGTCAAATAAATGAGCTTGCCAATGAGTCTTTGATATGGTTCAGCCTTAGGCAAAGGAGTGTCAGTGCGTAGTTGCAAGTTAACATTCATAGGCAATTTGAGGGGTTTGCAAGTTTGCATATTATAAGAGGCAAGAAGATTCAGAGTATATTTCTTTTGTGACAGAAAAAATCCTTGAGGCACATGATCAACCTCAATGCCGAGGAAATATCTTAAAGGACCTAAGTCTTTCATGTTAAATTGAGTTTGAAAAAAAACTTTAGTGGCATTAATTAACTCAATATTACTACCAACTACAACAAGGTCATCCCCATATACTAAAACAACAACTATATCTTTAGAAGTAGGTTTAACGAAAAGAGAATAATAAGACTTAGATTGAATAAGAGAATCATTTTTGAGAGCACTACTGAGTTTAGCAAACCATTGCTGAGGTGCCTGTTTCAAGCCATACAAAGATTTGAGCAATTTGAAAACATAAGGGAATTGCAAGCGAGTTTGCTCCCCCTTAGAGCTAACATTAGAGGTATCACCTGATTTAGTGTAGCTAGGAGGCAAACGCGTGTAGATAATTTCATTTAAATCACCATGAAGAAAAGTGTTTTTTACATCCATTTGATGAACAATCCACTGGTTTACAGCAGCTAAAGCAAGAAGAGATCTAACTGTTACCATTTTTGCTACTGGAGCAAATGTTTGCTCATAATCTTCACCAGGTCTTTGATGATTTCCAAGGATCATAAGTCTTGCTTTATGTTTGTAAAGGGTGCCATCTGCATTATACTTTGTGCGATATACCCATTTGCAACCTATAGGTTTCTTATTTATGGGTAAAGAAGTGAGCTCCCAAGTGTTGTTTTGTTCAAGAGAAGAAAGCTCCTCATTCATAGCCAAGACCCATTCAGGTTTTTGTATAGCATCTTCGAAATGAGGAGGATCTTTATTGTGAAGAGATTGAGACATGAAACAAGAAAAATCTTTGGAGACTTGAGTGATAGTGCCACACTCAATTTGGGCAGAAGTAGTGGAGGCAAAATGACTCGTAACAACATAGTACTTATGTCAAGAAGGAGTGCGAGACACTCTTTGAGATATATAAGATGTAGAGATGGAAGGAGAAGCCTGAGAAGAGGAGGTAGAGAGGGGGGAATAGTGGAGAGAGAAGGAATAGTAGGGTCAGTAGAGAATTGAGTATTGATATTAATACTTTTATCTGACAGGGAATCAGGAGTGGAGAAAAATTTGCATGGAAAAATATGTTCATGGAAACTGACATCTCTACTAACAAAGATCTTTTGAGTATAAAGATTGAGTAACTTGTAGCCTTTTTGAGATGAAGGATAGCCTAGGAAGATACATGGAATACCTTGAGAAGAAAATTTATTAGTTGTGCGTGTAGGATTAGATGCCATGGCAAGACAACCAAAGACTTTTGAGGTGAGAATAAACAAGATACTGATCATGCAAGACTTCATAAGGTGTTTTGAATTGTAAAACAGAAGTAGGCAGCCTATTTAATATGTGGACAGCACTTAAAAAATAGTAACCCCAATATTGAAGAGTAAGTCCAGCTTGAAATCTCGAGGCTCTAGCCATTTCAAGAACATTTCTATGTTTCTGTTCTACCCGTCCATTTTGCTAAGGGCGGTCAACACACGATGTTTGATGAACTATACCAAAAGTAGAAAGAAATCTCTACATTTACAGTCATCAAACTCCAAAGCATTATCAGATCTGAGAACTTGAATACTTTTGTGAAATTGATTTTTAATCATAGCAGCAAATTTTTTAAGAACATTGAAAGTATCAGATTTGTGTTTCTATAATTGCACCCAAGTTACTCTAGAAAAATCATCAACCATAGTAAGGAAATACCTGTAGTTGGTCTTAGTGGGAACTCTATAAGGACCCCAAATGTCAATGTGCACAAGAGAGAACGGTTGAGAAGCTCTGGATGGACTTAGTGTGTATGGCTTTTTAGTAAATTTTTCAAAAGGACAGGTGATGCATACTTCTCCAGCAGTAGGTTTAAGATGAGAGAAAGGTGCAACCTTTTTAATTCTATCTAAGGGAGCATGACCCAATCTATGATGCCACAAAACACTAGGAGGTAAAGGTGGTATACCTTGAATCATGTTAGGAATGTGTTTGGAGTTGGCAACAGTACTATTGTGAGGTTTTGGAGAAAGTGAAGATGTGTTATCAATGAGATAATATAAACCATTAATCACTTGGCCCTTACCTTTAACTTTACTAGTTTCTTGATCAATAATAGTGCACGAAGTAGGCTCAAAAAGGACTTTACAATGTTCATCTTTGCTTAACTTGTGCACAGATATAAGGTTATGTTTAAAGGTAAGGACATGCAGCACATCATTAAGGGTAAGGTCTGTGTTGATGAGGACAGAACCTTTGTGGGAGATGACAGAATTTTTACCATTAGGCAAATTGATCCTAGACTAATTATGAAGATTAAGGGGATTTAATAAAAGGAGTAGGTTTCCAGTCATGTGGTCAGAAGCTCCTGAATCGATGATCCAAGCTTCCTTAGTTATATTATCATGAGAACAATAGGTCATCCCAGCATATGCATTATCTATTTCCTCCTCAGTATCAGAAGAAGTGTTTTTAGAAGGTAGAAGTTTAAGAAGCTGCTTTATTTGACTTGGAGTGAAATTAACACTAGATGCAGCATTGGAGGAGGAAGCATCAAAAGTGTGGTTGGAAAAGAAAGAGGTTCTTTCTCCTCTACCAGTTCTGCCTCCTCTATTCCACCTTCCAGTTTTGCCTCCTCAAGTGTGAATGGGTTTAGATTTAGTGTCTTTTTGAGATAAGGGATGCCAAGGGAGATACCTAACGATAGTCCAACAATGATCTTTGTCATGGCCTAATCTGCCACAGGCTGTGCATGAGGGTGAATTAGAATTTTGGATAAACATGGCAATGTTGTGATCTACTTTAGAGTCACTAAGAACCTCTCTTTGATTTTCCTCTTGTTGCAACATGTTACATGCCTCATCCAAAGAAGATAAAGGTTGTAACATAAGTAAGTGACTTCTATGGGTTGACAAAGAATCATCAAGATCACCATTAAGAAACTGAAAAGGTTTTGTTCATCCATATGAGTTTGCAAAGTCTTGAGAAACAAATGGATTTCAGAAGTAATGGTAGTAATAGGAGGAAGAGCATTAAGAGACTCAAGTTCCTCCCAAAGAACCTTCATTTGAATGTAATAATCAGAGATGTACTTGCCATTTTGTTTGGTTTCAAAAATTTCTTTACTGAGCTTATATTTTCATGAACCATTTATAACAGAAAAAAGTTGTTCCAACTGAGTCCATATGCTTGAAGCACTATCAATAAACATAATAGATTTCTTTATAGATTCAGAAACATTATTAAGAATCCATGAGATCACCATATTATTGCAGGTGTCCCAAGCTTCTTGCTTTATGGAATCAATAGGATCTCGTGTAGTAGTTGAAGTAACAAAGCCAAGCTTTCTTTTTGAGGCAAGACCAATCTTAAAGGACCTTCTCCATGCTCTATAGTTTTCAGCTCTAGTGAGCTTGTCAACCACTATTGAGTGTATAGAAATTTCAAAAAAAAATTTCTAAATCATAAACTGAGTGCATAGAAATCTGAAACAGGTGATAAACAACGTATGCTCTGATAACATGAAGATTTCCATGCATAAAGTATCATGCAAAAATAAAAATCACATGTTTATGAAAGACTAGCAGAAAGTTTCTTGTATGTTCATTCATGATTGCAATGGTGATGCTACACCCTTTTTATAGGAAGAAGACCTAGCAAAAAAAGGCTTATCAAGAGCCGTTATAAAAGCAAGCAAAAAGGACAACAGCCTATACAGAGAATATTCTTTCTAGTACAAAGCCAGCTGGAATATTCTTGGGCTTAACAAAACCATATAATAAATCAAATGAGGAGGTCTTAATTAAAAAAAGTGACTTGTGAAGTTAACAAATCACCCTTATGCGGTAGGATTTGATAGGATGAGAATTTTATGATTTTAATAATTTATCTTTTTTAATTTTATTTATTTTATTATTATGATTTTTTCTTTTTGTAGTGATTTACAAATAACAGTTACTGATTAAAAATTATTGATAATCAAATATGCTAAATTGCTAATCATCATGAAATAAGATAACTTCAAACTACTCTTGTTGACATTGACCAAAATGCATCAATCTACCAAACAACAACCACCTTTCTTATATTGATAAATCACTTGAAATCGTATGCTTTAGAAATGAAAGTCAAACAAAGCAAATAGTCCATACTACATTTTGAGGTCAAACTAGATCATTTGGCCTAATATGTTAATTGTTAGGAGTAGTAGTTTCACTAGCTATAAGTGGTTTGGTGAAAAACTAAAAATCAAATCAAATCGAATTATAATTTGTAATATTTAATTAATTGATTACATAGATAATATAAATTAAAATAAAATATTTCTTCTATTTTGTATTATTATTAACAATAAATTGTTTTTGAAAAATTCAAAATGAGAAAAAGTCTTAAGAAATCTAAAAGAAGGACAAGTGTTAAAAATCCAAAATAAAAGAAGAGAAATCAAACATAAGGGATGGACAATTAGAAATAAAGTTGTGAATGGAGAAATGGGCTCTTATTAAAGACAACGTTGAAACTTGGTCATAAATTGGCTACGATTTGGCGACCGCATCAAAAATGACGATAAACTGGCTACAGTTTGGAACGTTACCAAAAATGGCAACGGACCGAAGACGACCTAAATATATTAAAAATGAAAAGTAAAGTATCAAACATAATTAACAATTCAATGATATTGAAATACTTCAATAATTATTGGAAATAATAGCTTTAGGTTAGGGTGACTCTCGGTAGTACTTGTCCTTGTCTGATTTAGTCTTGGTGCTTAAGTTTGCTTCACCCAATGATCGTAAGAGGGGATAGTACTAAATTAATTCTCCCGCAATTAATCCCTAATGCACGCTTAGGACCTTCTCTTCAAATATTAGCAACTTAATTAACTTGTTTAATTAAATTCTGAACAGTTGTTGAACAGAATAAGTTATTCATAAGGATGGCAATGGGTACTGGACTCGACCCAGATCCGTGAATCTGTATCCGTTTTCACGGATCTGGGTCCTAAAAATATAGACCCGTCGGATCCGGGTCGGATTCGGATCCTTTTAAATTTCACGGGTCCGGATCCGGATCTGAGAAAAATACCCAGACCCGGACTCGCGAATCTGGAGGACCTGTTTTTTTTTTTTTTAATTTTTTTTTATCAGCCTAACCCTGAATCCCTTATTTGAATTTGAAACCCTGAATCTCGGCCTCTCCCACTCCCAGTAGCAGTCTCCTTCCTAAATCCCAATTCCCAAACAGACTCCCATCTCCCACTCTCGGTCTCTCGCTCTCCTCTCGCAGTCTGAGACTCTGAGTCTCTGAGACTCCCTCCCTCGCTCCCAGACTCGTTTCCAGACAGTCGACTCCTCCCAGTAACCCAGTAGCCCAGCGCCATTCATCCATCACCTTCGAAACTCGACAGTCGACAGGCGGCTAGAGGTAATGAACCCTAATTTTTTTTCCTACACTACTTTTGATTTATGTTGAGTAGTAAATATATGTCTAATGTTGAGTTTAGTGGTTGATTTATATTGATTTATTTGAGTTTAGTGGTTGATTTGTCCGTCAATTTTTCTGGATTTTGTTTTAGCTGAATAACGAAATTGATTCATTTATCGAAGGAATTTGGAGTACTTAATTGTTTTTGTTTTCATGAATTTTCAGTTATTTTTTCACATTTCAATTGAATTTTTTGTGTTAGATGAAGCTTTTTTGTTTCCGAATTTGCTTGAAAAAGAAAACAGCAATCTAAACACATTTAAAAAAAAAAGGACCCGTTTTGGACCCGGATTCGGTACTGGATCCGCAGTATCCGCAGATCCGGATCTGGGTCTTGCAAAACTAGACCCGCGGATCCGGGTCCGGATCTGGATCCTGCTCTTGAAAACGGATCTAGATCCGGGTCCACCTAGACCCGGTCCAGATCCGACCCGTTGTCATCCCTAGTTATTCATAATTCTAACAATTGTTGATGCTTAGGTTAAACTAGATAAATTTTCGTGTAAAACACGGATGTAATAAATATTTACTTATACGAATACATTAATTTTAATTTATAAAGTTAATTTATTTACAACATAAACTTAATCTTTAAATCTTTATTTTTGTTAGAATAATATAATTGACGACAAGGCGAAAAAATAATTTATAACACAATTATATTAAAACATATATGTGAAAAAATAGACAAAAAATTACCTTCAATCAATATAATTTGTAGATTTTTATCATGTATAATTAAAATATTTAATTAAAAAATTAGTAATCGTGTATGTGTAAATAAGTTACTATATAACTCTTAACTTCTTATGTATATTGAAACTATAAATTGATTTATTTTAAAAATTATAAAAGTATTACTATTAGAGTGAGATACATATTATTAATATATTACTATATAAAACATAATCATAAAATTATGCACTAAATAATATAAATTATAAGTACTTACATAAAATAATAGAAAATTTCTACACATAAAAGATAATATAAAAATAATTTAAATGTTTAATGTCTTTGAAAAACCTTAAAAAAAAGTTTTAAGCCTAAAGAACATATTTTTAAATATAATAATTAACATATAACTTAATTTAAGTATTTATGTATTATAAACTTGTCAAATATAAGTGATAAAATTATCATTTGAAATTTATTTCATCAGTATCTTATCCTAATTATTAATTATTATTTACTTAAATTATTAATGTGTAATCTATTTAATTTGTTCAATTTTTTTAATATAGCCATGTAAGTAATATACATGATTATCTATGAAAAACTTTCAATTATTTTCTTTTCTTAATTTATTACAAATTTATTTTAATGAAAATTAATAATTTACATAAATAATTAATATGTTATTTGATAATTATCCATTTTAATTAAAAGATATTACATATTTTAGATGATTTTTTATGGTAAAAAATTAGTTAATAAGGTAAGTTTTAAAATCTTTTATAACTAATTAATTAAACAAATCTAATTAGAAAGATATTACATGACATGCTAAAAAATATTTTCCTAATAAGAAAATAAAAAAAGCGGGAAAATTTTTATTGTAAAATCGACATATGTCTTAATCGTTTCTTCATTAGTATGTTGTATAGATTCTATATTGTAGTGTCTTGTATTGAACTTCTATCACATTTTGAATGTTTTGTTGTAGTTTTATCTTTTATGTACTTTGAACTTCTATTGCATTAGCGGAATGGTTTTATATTGAACTACTACTTAATTAGTATATGTCCGTACAATGCACGAATATATTAATTTATTAAGTTATATAAAAAAAAATTTATTGAATATAATTGTTTATTTTTCAAAACTAACCATTATATTGATCATAATTAATAACTATATTTTACCAACTAAAACGATGATTAGTAAAATGATTCTATTTCACTGATTAAAATAATTTTTACGATTAAAAATAATTTTTACGAATGGTAATTTTTCTTTCCTAAATTAACCGATTAATCTGAATATCTATTAAATTTAAGGTTTACTAAACAGAGGCTAAATTATTGTGCAAACATTATATCAAACTTCCTTCTATGAAATGAATATACGGTATACTCGTACACAAACACTTTATTTATGGCATGCTCAAAATATATACTTCTATAAATTTTTTTTATCATAATTATCATTGTAAGAGTATTCTAGATAAGATTTTAGTTATTATAATGTAAATATTGAAGTTAGCTGAATAATTAAGTTGACGAATTATTTTTTGATGTTACATAATTTAAGAGTTTTTAATTATAAGGTTATTTATAATTAACAACTATTTTATATTTTAATTACTTTTGTATCGTAAATAAGGTATAATTAATAGTTTACTCATTTAATTTACTGAAATCAAAGTTACCCAAAATATTTTTTTCTTAAAAAAGTGTATTTAAAAAAGGAAAAATTGATATTAATAATCCAATCTTTTATTCATCCGCTGTGAATAATCCCACCTTTAAATTATTTTCTAATAATCCAACATTTGTTTTTAGTTTGTTGTGAATAATCTAACCTTTATTTTTATTATGCTAGCAGCATAACCTATTAAGTATGTTGTTGGCAAACTTATCACAAAGGTTGGATTATTAGAAAATAATCCAAAGGTGAGATTATTCACAGCGGATAAGTGAAAGGTTGGATTATTAATGTCAATTTTTCCTTTAAAAAATTAAAGGTTCTAGAATTGACTTTTTTCTACTATTATTGTTCATTAAGAAATAAAGTTTAATTAAAACTCAAAAATTTCCATATTTAATTACTTAAAATTTAGGAGGCAAAATATGATGTATAAAAGTAGCATGTGTCATATTCTTTTATTGTTTTAGTAGAATGTATGATGATTATTAAAATTGTTTGTATTGAACTTTTCTTGTAGTATGCATTAAATTTGGAAATATAATCCCGGCATTAGGAAATGTATTAAGGGTAGCAAAATAGTGATTAATATGATGTATTAACTCACAAAATACAGTTTCATTTAATTTTTCAGATTTGATATGTTTTTGATTTGAAAGGCTAAGAACCTCTCTTTGATGAAGAATAACAAGAAAAATCAAGAGAAAAATAGAGCATAAATCAATGGACGCACAAAACACTATGCAAGAACACAATAAGATGCTTAAAGATGTTTTAGACATCTTCTCAATATAAATTGTATATCATTAATGATTGAACAATAAAATAGTGACAATAGCCTCCACACCTTTAATGGAAAACTCACTCTATTAGAAATTTAGAAGAATGAATTCTCTTGGCTTATAAACCTTACCTAGCTTCTCTCTATGCAATAGCCTCCACACCAATCCTAGCTAGTGTGATTTAGGCTACATATAGGCTCCTAATTTAGAGGGATATATAAATTCAAGGACAAAAAGACAACTTACCCCCACGTATTGTGCAAATCAGAAACTCGCACTTTCCCCTGCATTTGGGTGCTTGAACAAACACCTATTCAGTTCCTATTATTGGATCATTGCGATGAATACCTCAGGCACTTTTCTTTCATCCCATGCCTTGTTCAAGGCACATTCTATGACCTTCCTTATACAGCTACTTGTCTTATTTAGGCACAAATGCATTGTTCAACGCACCCTTCATACACCTCATGATCATTTTATATAGTGAACCAAATTCGAAACCTTAAACTCTTCTGTGCAATTATACACCTATCATCTTCGTCTAGAGTGCAAACTATGGAATAAAAATGAGATGATCAAAAATCATATTCAAGCCTTAAATTTGTTTTATTTAAGTTTTTTACTTTACTAACATTTTTTAAGTTTTGCTTTTTATTTTACTACCTCCGTAACAAAATACTTGATACATAAGTACTTCTCATACTATTTGTTAATCAAACTTATTTTATATATTAAAAAAATATAGTTAAATGTTTGCATATTTCTCATAGTTTCTCATAAATTACCAATTAATTTATTTTTCCAAATTACCCAACCAAATACTTATACTTTGTATAAATTTGATGGAACAAAATGGAGTATAAATTTTACTCCCTCCTTCCCGGTCATTTATTATTATTTATTTTATTTTGTCTCATACATTTTGGATTATTTTAATTTTTGAACAATATATAGTTCACTATTTTTTAAATCTCATTTCATTTATTTTGACTCTTTTTAATTTTATGCATATAATTTATTTTTTTTAAAGTTTTTTTCAATTATCAACCTTTTCCATAACAAAACATATTATTTCTCTTTCATGACTAGTACTTCTTTTCTTTATTTTGATTTTTGGATTGATTGCAAGGAGATTCTAACTTTGATTGAAAACAGGTAGGATATTTCTAAATTTAAAAAATAAAATTTTAAAAAACACAGTAGAATATTCAAATTAGAAAAAGAGGAAAGTAGACTGTGGTTCATACCTCTTTTTTATGAGAATAAAACTTAAAAAACTCGGCCAAAATCCTTGTCCCATTTTCACTCACTGGATTCCAATACCACTTTTCTTCTCTTTTCTCTCCTCTCCCACTCTGATCAGATCATTTCCCACTGTTTATTTTCCTCCTTAATTTCTATACAGTTTTCAGTTTCTTCCTCATGCTCTTCCGGTAACTGTACTTAACCTTTCCAGCTTTCCTAGCAACCAATAAAAAATAGATTAATTAAGAGCAACGAATGGCAGCTGTAAAATCTGGTACTTCTTCTCCAGCCAAAACTCAAGCATGGTTTTGCACTACTGGTTTACCAAGCGATGTTATTGTACAAGTCGACGACATGACCTTCCATCTTCACAAGGTATTTCTCTTTTTTAAACTTTTTTTTTTGTGATGGTGGGTGTATTAATTAATTGAAGTTCTAATAAATGGTGTGTATTTGATTGGTTGAACTTCAGTTTCCATTAATGTCAAAGAGCAAGAAGCTTCATGACCTCATAAAAGAGCAAGAAACAAAAAATATCCAAAAAGTAAAACAAGTTCCAGAAAACGACAACGTTTATGAAGTTAATACGAACTCTGAAGATGATGAAGAATTAGTTGAGCAACAACACTGCCACGTGTCTTATGATAATTTTCCCGGCGGCTCTGAAACATTTGAAACTGCTGCCAAATTCTGTTACGGCGTTAAAATCGATTTATCCGCCGGAAAAGTGGGCCCACTACGATGTGCCGCCGAAGTTTTAGAAATGACGGAGGAATATTGTGAAGATAACCTCATTTCCAAAACCGAAAGATTCCTCACAAATTCCGTCCTCAAAAACATCAAAGATTCCGTCAAAGCGTTAAAATCATGTGAGAAATTAACGCCTTTGGCGGAAAACCTAGGTATTGTTGAAAGATGCATTGACGCTATTTCCTCTAAAGCGTCGCTTTACGATCCGTCGTTATTCGGGTGGCCGGTTAACGATGTCTCAGGAGGAGACACTAGAAAGAAGAATGTGTCGAAAATGAAAGACGCATGGGTTGAAGATCTTGCTCTACTTAATTGGCAGTTCTTCAACCGAGTCATCACGGCGATGCGAGAAAAAGACATTAATCCTGAGGTTATTGAGAGCTGTTTGATTTACTATGCAAAACGATGTTTTCCAGGAATCAGTCGTTCCAACCGGAAGCCATCATCCTCATCATCATCAATGATGGCTTCTGAGGCGGAACAGAGGCAGTTGTTGGAGACGATTATTTCGAATCTACCACCAGAAAAAAGCTATAAATCGCAATCAGCGACAAGATTTCTCTTCGGATTACTTCGTACTGCTAATATCCTCAATGCTTCAAATGAATGTAAATCGGCACTCGAGCAAAAAATTGGAGTCCAACTCGAACAAGCAACGCTAGATGATTTGTTGATTCCTAGTTACTCTTATTTAACAGAAACTCTGTATGATGTTGATTGTGTTGAAAGAATTTTAAGCTACTTTTTGTCCTACTATGATGGTAGTGAAATTGAAGATGGTGATGATCAACCAGTAGAAAATATCAGATCTCCGATGATAATGGTTGTCGGAAAACTTATCGACGGTTACCTTTCAGAAATCGCTTCGGATGCTAATTTGAAGTCGGAAAAGTTCATTAAATTGGCATTGTCTCTTCCTGAAAAAGCTCGGTTATACGACGATGGCGTTTATAGAGCTGTTGATGTCTATCTCAAGGTATGTGCTATTACTATCAGAATATATCATTAATGGTTTATTTGTTTTGAAGAACAAGATTCAGGATTTCATATCCAAGTCTTACCTTAATTAAATAAGTCTTAATTAACAACATTTATCGTTTAGTGGTTTGAATGTTGTGTATTCACGTACATCAAAGTAGAATCATTCACATAGAATAATACTGCCAACTTATCCAATCTATGTTTTAATTATTATTCAAAAAAAATCTATATGTTGAAATTTATCAGGCGCATCCATGGCTATCAGAAGCAGAAAGAGAGAGAATAAGTGGAGTAATGGATTGTCAAAAGCTAACACTAGAAGCATGTACACACGCCGCACAAAATGAGCGACTGCCTCTAAGAGCCGTTGTACAAGTCCTCTTCTTTGAGCAGCTACAACTCCGTCATGCAATTGCCGGAACTCTCCTAACAGGCGACATTGCGCCGAGTGAGTCGGCACCACCATCGGTGAGTGAGGAGGAGGAGGTTCTAGAAAGAGTCAATAACAACACCACAAACAACACATGGAGAGAAGCAATAAAGGAGAATCAGGTACTGCGCTTAGATATGGATAGTATGAGAACAAGAGTTCATGAGTTAGAAAGAGAATGCTCTACTATGAAGAGAGTAATACAGAAGATTGATAAAGTAGGTGGAGGTAATACTTGGAGAAACACGATTACACGTAAATTTGGATGCAAGTTTAAGACTCAAGTTTGTGATTCTAATGAATCAACGGTAGTGGAGTCCAGAAATGGAAGAACTAAGATCAAGCAACGATGATTTTTTTTTTTTTAAATTTAATTTACTAGAATCTTAATTTAGTGCATTTGTGTTGAACTTTGATTTTTCTTTATGAGTGTTTTCGGAGAAACTGTTGTTATATAATATCAGAACAGTACATTATTAATTTAAAACTTTCATAGAAGTACTTCAAATATTGTTAGATTTCGTACAATTTGAATTTTTTCAAAGTATGTGTATAGTTGGAAAAAAAAAATATTTTTTCCATTCCTTTGAGTTTTTGAGTTTGTTATTAAATGTTATATTTTTTAGGAATATTATCAATGGTACCCATGTACTATAGCAAAATAATAATGGTACCCCAGTGTATTTCAATGGTATCCCCGAGTATATGCTAATTACAACCGTGACACTATTAATGATTTTTACGTTAAATGTCCGTTAAATTTTGAATTTAACCTAACCATGGTTAGTTTCTTCTTCTTCCCTTTTCCCTTTCCTCTTCCTGCTCTCCTTCCATAACTGCTTCATCTCAAGTCCGACAATGATTAACCCGAATATGCAGAAAAGAGCGAATTGATTTTTTGTCGCCGGGGAAAACATTGTTGATGACATGAATTGAATTTAGACAGAAATAAAAGCTTAAAAAAGGCTGAACCAGGAGAAGGAGAAACAAAATAATGTTCCAAAGGTAGGACCCACAAAAACCACTGACCCACTCACGATGTAACCGAAGATCTTGTGAGCAGAAATCGACTCGATGATGGCTTATTTAGATTGTAAATTGTGTTAGCAACTTGTATAATATACACTCTTGTGTAATGGCTTTGGGTTTTTCTAATTTGAAGAAATTCTTCTATCAAGTTTGACTAATTTTATTACCTTTTGTTGTTGTTTAATTTTGAAGAACCGTGATGCATTTCGTTTGTCAGATTTGAAGAATTTGTTCTTCAATTTATTTGGGTTTTTATAATTTGAAGAATTTCTTGTTCAATTTATTTTGGTTTTTTTAATTTGAAGAATTTCTTCTATCAAGTTTGACTAATTTTATTGCCTTCTATTGTTCTTTAATTTTGCAAAATCGTGAATTTGGGTCTCCATCAACCAAATAGAATACAAACACCCTCAACCTCAGATATACTTTTCCCTCTTTTTAAAGGTAATGTTTAAGCAATTTTGCTCAAAATTCAGTAAAATTCGAATCCAATTTTCTCAATCTCAGTATTGCAATGTCAGAAGCTAAGTGGGGAATATGTAACCAAACCCAGATTTTTCTGAGACACACTTAAAAAAGATTTTTTTTCAGTAAAATACATACCCTAAATTTTCACCCACCAACCATATACTTTGTATTAAAACTCTTGGCAAAAATCCCTTTATTATTTGTTCAATTACTCCAACATATAACACCATCCAAACCAGAGAATTGCTTGCATATAAAGGAATACCCTAAATGGGAAATCAGCACAATTTGAGTTGTTATCTTTGCTATCACTTCAAAAACAAACAAATTGGAATACAGTAGGACCAGTAGTACTTCACCCACCAACCAAATTGTGAAAATCAACTAAATGCAGGATCATTGTCAGGCTTGAGATGAAGCAGCCATGGAAGGAGAGCATGAAGAGGAAAGGGATAAGGGAAGAAGAAGAAACTAACCACGTTTAGGTTAAATTCAAAAAAATTTAACGGACATTTAACGAAAAAATCATTAATAGTGTCACAGTTGTAATTAGCATATACTTGGGGGTACCATTGAAATACACTGGGGTACCATTGTTATTTTGCTATAATACAGGGGTACCATTGATAATATCCCTATTTTTTTTATCATAACATGCGTAATTTTTTATCATAGCAAATTCAAAGAGATATATAAAGGAATACGCATTGAGTACTACTCAAATTTATTTTTGAAATGGAG
Source organism: Amaranthus tricolor (assembly GCF_026212465.1). Lineage (NCBI taxonomy): Eukaryota > Viridiplantae > Streptophyta > Magnoliopsida > Caryophyllales > Amaranthaceae > Amaranthus > Amaranthus tricolor. The sequence goes on from NC_080049.1 coordinate 25,994,226, forward strand.
TACTACGCATACTAGTTCCATTTGTCTTGGAATTAATTAGGAAAAATTACCGTGAATAATACAACCTTTCGTTAATTTCCTTACAATAATACTAATTATTGATTAACCATGAATAATACCAACTTAAAGGAATTTTTTCCTAGAATGATATCAACTTTAGTTTATTAACTAATTTACCAAATTTTTTTGTCATATAATCTCCTATAGTTTGATTTTTAACATGTTAGGTATATTTTAGGAAAACACCCCTCAAAGTTGGTAATATTCATGGTTAATCAAAAGTTAGTATTATTATATGAAATAAGCAAAATATTCTATTATTCCTGATAATTTTTCCATTAATTTATTAATTATTGATTTGAGTATTTCACTTGAGTCTAAAAAAGGTGATTGGTGGATAAGTGAATAGTAATCTCTTCCTTTCACAATATTAATTTAATTTAACTTTTTAGGCATCAAATATCAATCATAATTCGAGCTTTAATAGATATAAATATGTTTTGTAAAATATGATAAAATATACTCCTTCATATTCACTATAATTGTCTTATTAGATTTTTTTGATATTATTATCCATCACTCCTAATTTTTATTTTATTTTTAATCTATAAGTTAAAACATAGTTAAGTAGCTGATCTTATTTCATTTACCTCAATATAAATTTTATTAATATCAATTTTTAAAAAATTAATTAAACATAATTTAAAATATTTAGGATAGAATTATGCATTGGTAAACAAATGATGAATAAGAGAACATATATATATATATATATATATATATATATATATATATATATATATATATATATATATATATATATATATATATATATATATATATGTATGTATATATATATATGTGTGTATATATATATATGTGTATATATATATATATATATATATATATATATATATATATATATATATATATATATATATATATATATATATATATATATATGTATATATATATATATATATATATATATATATATATATATATGTATATATATATATATATGTATATATATATATATATATATATGTATATATATATATATATATATATATATATGTATGTATATATATATATAGGTATGTATATATATATATATATGTATGTATATATATATGTATATATATATATATATATATATATATATATATATATATATATATATATATATATATTTATATATATATATATATATATATATATATATATATATATATATATATATATATATATATATATATATATATATATATATATATATATATTATAGAATCTCACTTCATGTATTTTAATTTTTTTATTTTCATAAAAAATCATAACTTTTCATTTATGTATTAAAATATTAATTCTAAAAGATAACTCACTAAATCAGAAGGAAGGAGTAGTTAACTTCATTGGGCCAAAAATTATTACTCCTTCCTATTCAATTTAAATGTCCTATTTAGTATTTCAATACTATTTATTAATCAACTTTTAATATATACTTTGTTTTAAATCTATAAGTTAAAATATAGTTAAGTGTGATCTTGTTTGATTTTATAAAATTTTATTAATATTAACTTTTTATAATTTTTACTCAAATACAATTAGAGATAATCAAGAATGAAAATGTATATCGATAAAAATGTCAATATTAAATGAGATATTTAAAGAAAATTGGGGGAGTATAAAAAAGTTAGGGAAACCGTAAAATTGGGGCCGGACTTTTAACGTGGAGGGTAAAGGGGACCGCGAGAGGGATGATGTTTATAGGGGATTGGCCCTCCCTGCCTACGGTAGTGGGGGGAAATTGGGGGATTACAACTTTTAAAGTGAATGATTCAATTTGGGGAGACCAGTGGAATTTGGATGGAAGATTATGACTTGAAAGTTTTACTTTTATAGTCTTGTTTTATTAACTTTTGGCACATAAACTAATAAGTTATATATACTCGGTTAAATTTCTAGGATAATTTAAAAATAAGAAAAATTATATAGAATATAAAAATAATATGGTCATATACACACAAAAATTGGATAAACTTATTAAAATGCATTGAAAAAAAATAATTATGCAAATAGATGCGACATACGAGCAATAAGCATGGGTGGTAGTTTGGAGGCATTGGGGGTACTCATAGCTAGCGGTGCTAATTGCTAAGTAAGCTATTGTGGGTGAATAGACAATGTTAACATGGTGGTGATGTTGCCTAGCTGCTACGTATACCACCATGTGCTTTATTGGTATACATTTGGTTTACGACTACGAGAGTGTATGAATACAATATTATTTTAGGGTATATTTTTACAAAATTTTCTTTTTATTTATTACTAGTATATTATTATCTTATTTTAGTTTTAGATATTTATCAATATGCATATTTAATATAATTATCTGAAGTTGTTTTAATTAAAAATTATAAAATACAGCAAATAAATAAGTAGTTAAGAAAGATAGTTTCTTTAAAAACATACATAAATAAATATTGTATTTCATTACAAACAATTTAAAATGATAGTTGCTCATACAAAAAACTATTACATTTCTTATATTTAGTTGTTTAATATTTATCATTACATTATCCAACTTTAAATCATAATAATAATTTATCCAAGAAGGCCCAAGGACAATGTATTGCGTTATTTACATATATGAGATCTAGCATAGTATGATTGGTCTCCTTGAAACGAACATTTAGGTTTAGGAATTGGAGTAATAACATATGCATTTTCCAACCTATTAATCCATCTATCACTATGCATATGATGATTATTCAACCAAAAGTGGACATCTTTTCAAAGTGATAAAATTGGGTAATAATTGATCAACTTTTATCTTTTGATTGAAATAATCCTATCAAATAATCAAGTCATCAATGGCCTAAAAAGTAGACTTTGGCATTAGCTTTATTGACAACTTAGATCAAAACTAATGATGACACACGCTCTTATTGCGTAATATCTTCACAAATATGTGGGAAAAGTATTATTTAATTACATAGCCAGAGAAAAGAAGAGCTAATTGAGAATATAATATAGTACGTAAACTGAAAAAGGTAATACTTTCTCCTATTTAATTTATTTGATTTATTTATTTTTTTCATTTTTATCGATGTGATAAAATTATGCAAAGTTGATATTAATAGTCTTTGCATTGAGACAAATAAAACAAAATTTTTTAAAAGTAAAATACAAATTAATAATAATTAGTGAATAGTAATAAAAAAATAAATTGAACAAGTACAAACAAGAAGCACTTAACTTGCTCCAATGCAACTGAAAAGAGGTTCCAAAAAGGTTAGATTTGCAAATACTTCTGTTTTGAGGTAGGTGGTAATTAGATGATTAATAAGATCATGGATAACCTGCTTAGTTTTGAATCTTGATCAATTTGACCATAGGATTCTTGTTTGTGATTGAGACAACTTTTTTTTCTATCAATTATGTTTTTTTTTTCTAATTAGTTTCATCATCATCATTTTTAGTATATCCTACTCATAAAAAACTATAGTATGGGTGTAGGAATAGAAGAACGACGACAACTCATACCCATAGAGGAGAGTGCGGTCAAAGGGTCCGTTGGCTCGAGAAAGGTCTTCAAAGAGAGAAAAACCTGCAACTTACAAATAGAATTAAAAATAGATACAAATAACTAAAAATAAAGATAAAAATAAAGAAGGTAAATTAATTCATTGTATTACATTATTTTACTCTTACATTCTACTAAATTTTTAATTTATTTTAGTTTAGTAAAATTGATAGTAGAATAGGCATCATAATCATAATCATAAACATATTAATAAATCATAAATACTAATAATTTTTATTGGAAAATAACAAATAACATTATACTTGAGAAATGACTGACTTTCATCATTTATAATTTGCTTACGTGGTATTTGTTGATTTATTAATATCTTGTAATTGCTATGTTTTTCTTGTTTAATCGAATAGATATTTTTTGAAAGTATTATTAATTGCATAATATTATTAAATTATAAGACTTTTATTGAATATTCAATTGAGTTAAAATATTTTTGAAAGATATTACTCCATAATGAGGAAAATATTATTTTCACATACTCCCTCCAACTCAATTTATTCATCTGATTTCATTTTGCACACATACTAATACATTTATTTAATCCTTAATATATCTAATTTAACATAATTAAATAGAGTATAATTTTTACATTAAGATGGAGCAAACAAGATATCACTTGTTCATGTTTAAATTTGGAGTAATTGATGAATTGTGCCAAAAAAACCTAATGGAACGACTAAATTGAATTAGAGCATATTCCATCCATTCTTTTTTGTTCTTCTGATTTACTTTTTGCACAGTTTTCAAAGTAAATTTTGAGACATAATATCTCCTAATACACATCATAAAAAATTATAAAAAATAAATAATAAAAAAGTATTTATTAAGACAAATCTCACGACATCTCATATATATATATATATATATATATATATATATATATATATATATATATATATATATATATATATATATATATATATATATATATATATATATATATACACACACATAGATTAACTCGACCTAGGCATTAACAGAATACCTAACTCATACCCTTATAGAGCTTGTCTATCTTAAGGTAAGCGTGATCATAGTTCGTAATACCCTTGAAGTAACTTAACTTAGGCACACTTCTCACTAGCATAAACTAATCTATCAATAATAAGTATAGGTTCTATCAATGAGTAAATATTCTACCAAAGAATGAACCTTCTATCATTACATAACTTTCGATCAATGAATAAACTTTCTATCACTGAATAGTTTTCTATCAGTGGATCTTTTCTCTACTTCCTGGCATAGTGACACCTTTAAAGGGCGTTATCGGCCTCCCGGCGCCCAATGGCAAAGTATGAGCTCATGCCCCCTCCAGCTGACCCTCTCGGGTCCTACCTTCGGGCTAAACCTAACACACTGGGGTACTAAACCAGTGAAGAGGCCACCATATTGGGGTTTGCAAGGCCCGCATGGTAACACCTCGGTCAAGGGGCGTTATCGGCCTCCCGGCGCTCAATGACCCAAGCATGCTCATACCCCCCTTACGGTGGTCCCGTCGAACCTCACCTAGGGGACTAATAAAACAACCGGACATAATCCAGTTAAGTCACGCCAGCTAATCATAATATAGTACCTTATCAGATGGGAATAACTTCCACTCTCAACTATTAATGAGCGCCCTGGGATAGCAGCGCGCTAAAACCCACTGAGCCACTCAATAGAATATGAAATTCACCTATAAAGGAGTCATTCTAACTCCAATTAGGCATAATCTAATTCTTAAATAAATAAGGGGTAGTTCTCGCCCTCTATTAACTCTCATTCTCTAAACTATTCTAAGCGCAAGGATTTCATAGTCGATAGCTCTTCATGTAAAGTGTACTCAATAGTATCTCATAGTTTCAATGCAATGTATATTATCACAATAAATAATAATGTCTTAAAGCAAATTGCGTATAAGGGTTAGTTACTGCGTGTACGTACCTGTAAGCGTCACCGCACGATCAAAAGTCACAAAATCACCCAACTAAGGCTCTACTTTCCTCTTACGTAATAGGCATCTATATAAGTTATGAGTAGAACTATTACGTTCCCTTAACTACTTTGACATACCAAACTAAATACCAATTTAACCGCTATCACCCATTCAACATGAGTTTCCGATTACTCTAGCACGCACACAACCCATTCAATACAAGTTAAAAATTATTAACTCAATACAACATAAGTCTTTCCATCAATTTAAAGTAGAAGTATGTGTGAATAGTTTCTTTACATTAATCAACTTGAGTTATAGCGATCCACGTTACTTTAGCATAACATATCAATTCACACTTAAATCTTGCGATGTTCATGTAGTGCTAATATGACGACAATGACGAATCTTAAGTTTATCACATCGCAATATCATCCATTATATTCTTCAAGGTTAGGAAGAACTACAATCACGACATCATAACTAGTAACTTTAGCAACTCTCAACAATAAGTTAGACACTATGCTCATGACTTATTGAAATTACGTATTTACAACATCAATAACAACCTAATAAGGTAGTAGTAATTCTCTACAATTAAATCAATAACAATTAGCAACTCCTACTTCCAATTAACAACCAAAACCATTTCTATAGTCAATTGTAATCAAAACATTACTAATTGCCACCACGATAATCAACAAAGTCTCAACTACTTATAAGATTATTGAATAAATCATCACATCACCAAAGTAGCATACAAACACACACACTACTAGTAATCATATCTCTAAATAAAACCCTAATCATTTCATTTCAATGACAATTCTTTTAACTACTACCCATACTAGAATTCAATGAGACTAATACAATACACAATCAACACACAACTCATGAACATGGTAGATTCTAATTAAAATTAGTAAATTAATCAATTGGAAAGTGAGATGCTTACAAAGATTAAAACTAGTAAGAATGGTGAAGAGGAGGATGAAGGTCGTGGTGGTGGTGCACGAAAGCCAAGAAGGGCTGGAGAGGGCCTTAAATCGAACAGCAATTGGCGGTTGTTCGTGGGTCTGCTGCCGGCCAGCCACAGCGAGGGAGGAGGGAGTGTGCTGCGGTGGCGAGAAGAAAACGCAGCTGCTGGTCAGAGGAGAACGCAGCCTTGCTGCTGCTGCTTGCGGGAAGGAGAAGGCGGGCTGCTGCTGGTCGTTCACTGGTGGCGCAGGGGAGAAAAGGGGTTGCTGGTGTCCTCGTGGCTGCCGGGCTGCTGTGCGGGAAGGGGGAAAATGCGGGAGTGAGGGAGGAAGGAAGAAGAAGAGAAAGAAGGAGGAGAAGAAGGAAAGAAGTGACGGCTCCCTCTTGAGTGTTTAGGGTTTCAACGTTTTTATACTCGTTATTTCTATTATTATGATTATTATTATTATTATTATTATTATTATTATTATTATTATTATTATTATTATTATTATTATTATTATTATTATATATTTATTTATTTTTCATCTCGATTTGTTTTCTTACGAGACCCAACTAAGAGACTCACCTTCGAGGGCTCACACATTTTAATAAATAATCATTTCGATTCAAACCTCTTTATTGGAGAAGTCGTAACTATATTTTTAATATATATATAAGTCGACATTTAAACCCGTATATGAAAGAAATTTATTAAAACTAATTCGGAAATAATTAAATAATAATTGTAAAATCTTTAAAAACTATTAAAATATTAAATAATTACGTCATTAAAATCTCAGGGTGTTACAGACTACCCCCCCTTAAAAGGAGTTTCGTCCCCGAAACTAGCGCAACCAAGTGCCAAATTGTGAAAATTTATATTTCTAATAACTCAAGGAGGCGTCTTAACGATTTTAAGCCTAAGGAATTAACTCAAAGATCGTGACCTTATTGACACTATTATACTCACTCTATCCAAATATTCCTGCATATTTCGTTCCGAGCATTCATAACCATCTAAATTAACTCAACACCCAAACAAAGCATGTAAATGTCACACAATTAACTTAAAATAATCAATCAAAAGCATGTAAAAATCATACAATTGACTCAACACGGTCAATCAAAAGCATGCAAATATCACACCAATTGATTCACACAATCAATCAAAGCATGTAGATATCACACAGATAGGTTCAAACAATGAATCGAAAGCATGTAAGTTTGTAATAGGTTGTTATCATAGAGACAAAAATGCGTGAAAACGCAAGAGAAAATGCGTGTAAATGCGCGAAATTTTACCGCATTCTACCCCCCTTAAAACTTAGTTACGACCTCGTAACTCACTAACCTCGAAACATATGCAAGGATAGTGTGGTTAGACCATGGAACTCTAATTATTTCATCTCTTCGATCTCAGTGCTACATACCCTAGTATCTAGGTCTCAATATGTTCTCTTAGTAAGACAACTCTTCTCAATGTTTACAAAAATAACAGAACTAGCAGATGTGGCTTTTAAAAAAAAAATACCACTTGAGTTCGTAACAACACGAAACGTCCTGTTATCTAATGTAATTCTCAAACAACTTTTTTCAATTCTACGTGACCACCTAAGGTCGACTTTGTGATAATCTTGAAATGTACGGAAGGTTTAACTATTATAATTTGAACCATGAATGGGGGTAAAATATCAAAACAACAAAGTCCTAAAAGTAAAGTGCACGAAGTTGCTCAACACTTAACTCGTATTACAATTAGAAACCCTAGACCTGAGGATACTTGAATTTTACAAAACTGATTGGTTATCACCTCCCAAATCGATTCACCGCTAACTTTACTTATCATGACATAATCCTAACCTTTTACTTAACATGAAATGCCTTTTTTTATTAACCATATATGATCAAATCATTTTATAACATATTAATTCATACATCAAGAATCGATTAGTAGATTAATAACTCAAATTAATAACTCATAACATAATACATGTTTCATGTATATAATCCAATTATATATACCACATTTTTAGCAAGTTACTGTAGTTAATAGTTATACGTTCACAACCATGACACTAATACACATATTGTAATCATTCAACAATAACATCCTTTATCCATCATAATATCAAATTATAATTACGATAATGTGAGGATGATTTACAATCATGAAGACATTTTTCAACTATTCACCTACCATACAACTAGATATGTTGAAAGTATAGAATTTTTTTTATTTTTTTATTTTTTTATTTTTTATTTTTTATTTTTTTATTTATTTTTTATTTATTTTTTTATTTTTTTATCAATTAAGATCACGAACTCATATATGACTGAAGTAATGCATCATGTTCATATATAACGACAACACTAATGGTACTAATAGGGTAATAATAACAGTGATGATCAACAAAGATGGCATTTTATGTATACAAAAAAATGCAAGATGAACACACCTACATCATCGCAATTTCCCATATCAATAGCAAAGCAGTTATGTATCATTCAGTTCGATAAAGTTGTGATACCAACACTAATTTCACAATATCCAACCTACATCATAACATTTCCATCTCAATACTACCTCTACCTATAAGACCGTTATCGCAACCATATGACTGCTACATTAACTATCCTAACACTATACTAAGGTACAACAACACAAGCCAACAAAATAACGCAACACTTGAAATTATGCATTACAATTATTCCTTCGCAAAAAAAAATTGGAACTCAATCACCCTTCGACTAAGAGGCGAAACTTAAAACTAACAACTATAACATAATCGTTTGTATTAAAACACGTCAAAATTTCAAAACTCTTTCATCAAATGCTTATTATGATCCAATGATTTAGTAACATCAAATTAAAACTCTTCTTAACACAAGTGCGAATATTATTTAACTCTCTTTATCGCATAATAATGATTGTGTATAATAATCGTTTAAGACATACTCCATTATCTTGATTCATCTCTCAAGTTATAATTATTTGCATACTCATTGTCGTTTCTTCAATGTTTAGGTTTAAAACACCTGGACTTTTATTAGGACCACATTATCTTTAATAACCCAACTTATCACATCAATCATTATTAAAACAATAACTTGCATAGAGTCAACTTCATTTAGAATCTCATCTGAGTCTTATCATTTCGATACACTAGCAGGGCTATTAAATTGGTAATCAATGAGAAATTCTAAAAGACTTCAAACATTTAACTATATCTTACGTGCACAAGGACGCTTATTCCACCTCATCATCAGGTTATTTTATCCTTATGTCTTGTAATAGCCCAGAAGGCCATGAGGAAAACAAATTATAATATCACTGATTCCTTTTTAATTTCAAATATCATTTTATCCAGTTAACGCTTTAAAACCGTCACGGTTCTTCTTCACATTATCATCCGATTAAAATATTCATCACTCCATATAGGCATTTAATGAGACAAAATGTCTTAACTCAATAGTGCTCCCTTGAATCAATCCTTAGGCCCTTAACATGAAAATTTGTTTACGATGATTATTCTTTAACTATCCACTTTAATATGAAGTTATCGACTTATGTATGAATGATATATCATGTCTCAACGAAATACAGAACTCAAAGGACTTGCGAACAATAATTTTCTCCTTTGATACTCAAACTCATATGTCTTCAAGAAAAAAAAATCACCCTTATTTTATCCAAGGAATCCCTTTAAATAGAGATTTAAAGGTTGTTAGCCTTCGACAAACATGAAATATTATATTCATTATGATGAGAGTTGAATGCTTACAAATATTAAAATCAATGACAGAGGACCTTTATAGTATATAATTCATCAAAATATATATAAAGTGTTTACTAAGGCTGATAGGTTGACTATCGTTTTCACTCTCAACTGATTCTCAAGGTCTCACTACAAGCATAATATGTTGGGTTTAGAACTAACAAATATATGTTACATAAACCAATTTAAAGCATCAGTCTCAATCACTGTATGAGACTAAAAACGTTTATTGGTAGACACGTTTATGCCACACTAAAACTCAACACCAATGTTACTATAGCTAGTTACAAAGGTCGAGAGCCTCAATCTAGTAAGAATTATAACTTCAAATAGAAATATTAAAGCGATTCTAGTATGAACAACAATACTAATGTGATAATTTGGTTCAGCTAATATAGCATTATCTTTAAACACTTAGCGGCGTTGAAAACAATCTCTTAACTTCAACTCAACACTATATAAAGAATATATCAATAATACTCTTATAGATCATGGTTCGAAATTGGGGGTTGAATTCTCAAACTATAAACTCTTAACGTGCTCTCGAACTTCTGCTTATATTAATATGTAGGTTTTAACGCATCTATACTTTAGCTATGACTGCATTATTATCATCAACTGGTGATTAAAAATTTATTTACAAGGTATCGCATACAAGACCCTTTTCTTTCATTTACAATACATCAAATTCTTATTACCCTTTAGCTCTTATGCTTATTCTAGTTCAAACTACCTATGCTCATACTTGCACAGTCATTCAACATATTCAAGAGAATTATGATCACCACCTTCTATGTTATGATATGATGGACGAATGCACCCAACAAAGGAAATGCTCAAGCAGATAATAATTAGTGGGTTCATGTATAGAATCAATATCAAAACTAGTAAGCTTTATGAAAGCAATTAACATGAACAAATACTCAAACACATAAGGCTAAATTTCATATAATCATCACGAGCAAGAGGAAGTTCCCGTTGCAACCAACTTCTCTAGAATTTCTTCATTCATACTTTATATCTTCATAATGACTACTTGTAATACAACTCATGAGTTGAACCAAATACTCAAAAATTTCATTATTTCTTGATAATACATCATTCAATTCTACTGATTTGTTAAATCATGTTATCATTCAAACCAGCATCATGATTATTATTTATAATAACACACATGAGAATAAGTCTCATAACAAGCTAAACAAACTATATATTGATCTATGCACGTGCAATGGTAATCATTATGCATGAATGTGTAATGTATGCACCTATCCCATATCTACCCAAACTCTCACGAATGACTTCTAACTTCAGGCAATTTCTAAACGATTTTGAGAACACAAAGCGTCGAAAATAGGGACCACTGGCTCTGGTAACCACCTGTAACACCTCAGAATTTCCTACCCCTTAACGAAACCAAAACCGTAAAGGACGGGAGGAAATTCGGGTGTTACATAAAAGAAAAAGGAAAAGAATTTAGATAAACTTTAATTATTAACTTTTAAAAGGTGAGTGGAAATCTTGGCAGCATCTGCCTTAAAACTGTGCGCCTTTGTAGAAAAACAAAAGTTAATTAAGAAGCTAATAAAGTAAAGGCACTAACGGCTTATCAAAACTATATCACGACGGAATGATTCGTTGCCGGCTTCTCAAATCAACATGCCAAACATGGATCGTGGTTCCAGTGTCGACGTTTGCGTTTTTTAAAAAGACTTAACTACTCAAAACCATACAGAGTTATAAACTACGCAGCGGAAATACAAATACACGTGGGAGGACACAAGGCCTCATAACAGAACATATACAACCGAAATTTACAAAAGATAACAAGAGATACAAAATCGAAAGATAGGGTAATGCACAAGTTATGCTTCGCCCTCATCACTTTCCCCAAATGCAATGCAATGCATAAGAAGCTCCAGTACCTGCTACGCTGGTCTATGATCCCCCTGCTGCTCGACATTAGACCAAGGGCCAATGTGTCATAGCAGGACAATCATAGAAAGTCAACAAACAAACATAAACACAAACACATACACGTCAGTAACTAACATCAAATAGAATAAGGCCAACTACTAGATAGCATTATATCATAAAACAAATAAGATGATTTCATAAAACGCAAGCACGTATAGTAACCGTTTATCGGCCACTTATACTTCTTAATTTCATTACGTGCTTTCCAACCCGAACCATGTGCTCTCGGGTAGAATGCAGGTCTTCACGTTCCTCTCTTCAAACATAAACTCTTGCAAAACACGCATAGCTTAACTCGACCTAGGCATTAACAGAATACCTAACTCATACCCTTATAGAGCTTGTCTATCTTAAGGTAAGCGTGATCATAGTTCGTAATACCCTTGAAGTAACTTAACTTAGGCACACTTCTCACTAGCATAAACTAATCTATCAATAATAAGTATAGGTTCTATCAATGAGTAAATATTCTACCAAAGAATGAACCTTCTATCATTACATAACTTTCGATCAATAAATAAACTTTCTATCACTGAATAGTTTTCTATCAGTGGATCTTTTCTCTACTTCCTGGCATAGTGACACCTTTAAAGGGCGTTATCGGCCTCCCGGCGCCCAATGGCAAAGTATGAGCTCATGCCCCCTCCAGCTGACCCTCTCGGGTCCTACCTTCGGGCTAAACCTAACACACTGGGGTACTAAACCAGTGAAGAGGCCACCATATTGGGGTTTGCAAGGCCCGCATGGTAACACCTCGGTCAAGGGGCGTTATCGGCCTCCCGGCGCTCAATGACCCAAGCATGCTCATACCCCCCTTACGGTGGTCCCGTCGAACCTCACCTAGGGGACTAATAAAACAACCGGACATAATCCAGTTAAGTCACGCCAGCTAATCATAATATAGTACCTTATCAGATGGGAATAACTTCCACTCTCAACTATTAATGAGCGCCCTGGGATAGCAGCGCGCTAAAACCCACTGAGCCACTCAATAGAATATGAAATTCACCTATAAAGGAGTCATTCTAACTCCAATTAGGCATAATCTAATTCTTAAATAAATAAGGGGTAGTTCTCGCCCTCTATTAACTCTCATTCTCTAAACTATTCTAAGCGCAAGGATTTCATAGTCGATAGCTCTTCATGTAAAGTGTACTCAATAGTATCTCATAGTTTCAATGCAATGTATATTATCACAATAAATAATAATGTCTTAAAGCAAATTGCGTATAAGGGTTAGTTACTGCGTGTACATACCTGTAAGCGTCACCGCACGATCAAAAGTCACAAAATCACCCAACTAAGGCTCTACTTTCCTCTTACGTAATAGGCACCTATATAAGTTATGAGTAGAACTATTAAGTTCCCTTAACTACTTTGACATACCAAACTAAATACCAATTTAACCGCTATCACCCATTCAACATGAGTTTCCGATTACTCTAGCACGCACACAACCCATTCAATACAAGTTAAAAATTATTAACTCAATACAACATAAGTCTTTCCATCAATTTCAAGTAGAAGTATGTGTGAATAGTTTCTTTACATTAATCAACTTGAGTTATAGCGATCCACGTTACTTTAGCATAACATATCAATTCACACTTAAATCTTGCGATGTTCATGTAGTGCTAATATGACGACAATGACGAATCTTAAGTTTATCACATCGCAATATCATCCATTATATTCTTCAAGGTTAGGAAGAACTACAATCACGACATCATAACTAGTAACTTTAGCAACTCTCAACAATAAGTTAGACACTATGCTCATGACTTATTGAAATTACGTATTTACAACATCAATAACAACCTAATAAGGTAGTAGTAATTCTCTACAATTAAATCAATAACAATTAGCAACTCCTACTTCCAATTAACAACCAAAACCATTTCTATAGTCAATTGTAATCAAAACATTACTAATTGCCACCACGATAATCAACAAAGTCTCAACTACTTATAAGATTATTGAATAAATCATCACATCACCAAAGTAGCATACAAACACACACACTACTAGTAATCACATCTCTAAATAAAACCCTAATCATTTCATTTCAATGACAATTCTTTTAACTACTACCCATACTAGAATTCAATGAGACTAATACAATACACAATCAACACACAACTCATGAACATGGTAGATTCTAATTAAAATTAGTAAATTAATCAATTGGAAAGTGAGATGCTTACAAAGATTAAAACTAGTAAGAATGGTGAAGAGGAGGATGAAGTTCGTGGTGGTGGTGCACGAAAGCCAAGAAGGGCTGGAGAGGGCCTTAAATCGAACAGCAATTGGCGGTTGTTCGTGGGTCTGCTGCCGGCCAGCCACAGCGAGGGAGGAGGGAGTGTGCTGCGGTGGCGAGAAGAAAACGCAGCTGCTGGTCAGAGGAGAACGCAGCCTTGCTGCTGCTGCTTGCGGGAAGGAGAAGGCGGGCTGCTGCTGGTCGTTCACTGGTGGCGCAGGGGAGAAAAGGGGTTGCTGGTGTCCTCGTGGCTGCCGGGCTGCTGTGCGGGAAGGGGGAAAATGCGGGAGTGAGGGAGGA